>NC_048595.1:425474752-425699037 GCF_003668045.3 Cricetulus griseus | reverse complement strand
GTGTGTGTGTGTGTGTGTGTGTGTGTGTGTGTGTGTGTGTGTGTGTACACATGTGCATGTGTGTATAACAGAACACATAATCTGGAAGTGGGAAGAGGAATAGGAAAGGTGGAAATGTTTCAGTGGAGATGAGTGGCTAGGAGATGGGACAGTCAACCTAAACTAAGGATGTATGAAAAAGCTATAAGGAGGCTAAAGAGACGCCTCAGTGATTAAGAACACTGGCTGCTCTTGCAGAGACCCTAGTTCAATTCACAGTACCCACGTGGTAGCTCACTATCATTTGTAATTCTAGTTCCAGGGGTCTAATGCCCTCTTCTGACTTCTGTGGGCAATGGGCACACATGTGGATCCATACATACATCCAGGCAAAAACACTCATGCTAACAAAGTAAAAATATTTTTTTCCTACATCTTTCTAAACCATAAGGAAGCCTGCTGCTCTGTGAGCTAGTTAAAAGATAGAACCGTAAAGAGTTTGAACAGGAAAGTCCAGGTCTCTCTCCTGTGTGGGTGATAGAGCTGTCCCAGAAGTCACAGGTTATGAACTGAAAATCCCAGGGACAGGGTACCTCCCTAATTATTGGTAAGGGAAACCCTTGAGAACCCCTGAAACAACATGGCTATTACCACTACTGTTTGTTGCACAACAGAACTATGTGGAAGACTATTGTAGAAGGTACTGTGTGCTGTGGTTGCAGAACATAGAGAATTTGAAGCCTTTGCCCTGCTGTCCAGCTTGCCCAATGCTGGAAGGTCTGTGCAGACAGATGGGGTGAACAGACATCAACAGAGTTACTCAGTCCACTATGTGGACACTGTACTATAATACCAACCTGACAGGCCCACTATATAACAGTAGCATGACTATTATGGTGACCAACCCCTTCATGCTTGAATTTAAAGTCCACTCGACAGCAGAAAAACCACAATTTTAGTACTGCAAACCTGGTCAAGAGCCTATGGCTATGGAGGTCATAGGCCCTAGTGAAAAAGCTACTACTGTTTTGCTAAATGGACATAATGTCCCCCTTAAGCTGTCTTTTTTAAAAGTTGTTTGTCTATGACTGCATATGTGTCTGGGTATATGCACATGCGTGCACCTGCCCTCAGAGGTCAGAGGCGTCTGGTCCTCCAGAGCTAGAGTTCAGATGGTTACAGGTGAGCTGCCTAACATGGATGTTGAGAACCAAACTCAGGCCTCTGGAAGATCAGGCAGCACCCTTAACCACTGATCAATCTCCCCAGGCCCTTCAAACTGTCTTCTTAACATCTATGTTTATGGCCATGGGTTAGTAGTGCTATGTCAGCTTTGGTCAGGGACTCCCTCTTCGTAGTAGGTGGCAATTACTATAGGTAAGACTGTAACTGGTAAAGTGCTAAGAGTAAGTGCTTGTTGAATGTTCAATCCTAAATGGGACATCTATATTATCCCCTGTAGGCTCAGGGAACACTGTAGAAGAGTCATAAAAAAATGTAAAAGCCAGAGGAAGGGATAGAATGTTGTCTTCTAATCATACAAGACCAGGCCTGTCAACACTGTATTGTGGAGTGAGGAGGGGCTCACACATTCCACCCCTCCCTGAAGATCCATAGGCAGTTACCAGTTCATAAGGAAGGGGGATTTTCTTTTTTTAGTGGAGTAAAGAATAAAGACAGTTTCTTCAGTAGCATAACCACTGGTAAGTTGGTCATTCGTCTGTAAGTAATCCCTCACTTGTGCCCCTGTAAGCAGACTTCGATGGGTAACGACATTGGGTCACAAAAAGAAATTGACATGAAAGTAGAAGGGAGATGCAGGGGAAAGGAGAGGGATCAGCAGGAGTGGGTGGATATGGACAAGAGAGGGCAATGGGAGTGAATATGACCAAAAACCATAACATACCTGAATGGAACAGATACAATGAAAACAAAAGATTCAACATATACTAACAAAAGAACTTAAAAATAAAAACAATGGGTTTTGTAAATATATGAAAAGAGTGGTCCAGGAAATGTGGCTCAAGCTCGGAATAAAGATGGAATCTGCTCCATCTCTAAGGCATCTATACACTCCCAAACTTCAGTGGCACATATCTGGAAATAAATGAGAACTCTGTACAAACCATACAAACTAATAAAAGGGAGATTAAGGGTGAGCCTGCAGCTTCTTTAATAAAATTCAGAACACTTAATAAAGAATGACTGCTAAGTCAAGGATGGCTCCGAAAAAGAAAAGCACCGGGAAGATCTCTGGTCAAAGAAATCCATGTGGGAAGATTAAAAGTTGCCGCCAGTGTCTCCATGTCCTACCTGAAGGAGTAGATCTCATCCAGCCCATCTTCACCTTCTAAAGACACCATCACCCTCTCCACCATGCAGATGCCTTCCTTTTGCTGCTCAGTAATTCCTTTTTGAGGAAAGGAGGGTCCACAGTGGTCCAAGCCCAAGTCACCATCTCCTCTGTCCCCAGTCTCATCGTTCTTGCTGATTGGAAAAGGCAGGCTGTCAGGAAAGATAACCAGTAAAGAAGGTGGAGTTTTGGTTCCAAATCTAGATTCCAACCCTGTGACTGTCACTACATACAAGGAAGATGCCTGCCTGTCAGTCACCCTGACACAGCTCCATAATGTTATCTGTCAATTGACATGTACCTACCTGAGAATTATTTCATTTTTAAATAGCTGAAACTTCTTGGATCTGGTAAAAAGAAGAAACTGGCTGACACAACCAAATAACTGAAAAGGCAGGGCTCTCTGGGTGGCAGTAGAATGGTTACAGCCAGGTCCTGGGAGCCTTTCACTACCCCTCCCCATTTCACCCCATCTTCCTCGTATTGGTTGGTCTCTCGGAACGGCCTCTTCCACACTGTTCTACTACGCTCTGTGGCCCCAAACTTCTTACATTGAAATTTAAGAATTAGGTGGGGGGGGGTGTCAGCAGTTGACTATCTATCATGATGGACCATCATAATAAACCCTGAGTTTTATTACAAGAGACCAGAGACAGTGCCTTTTGCCCTTTTCTGTCCTTTCTGTCATGTGACAGTCACAGCATCCTCTGGGGGGCAGACATCTCCCATCAAACACCAAATCTGCTGCATTGGCACTGTGAGCTCAGACTTCCTTCCTCTAGACCTCTGAGAGGAAATTAACTGTTTATAAATTACCTTACATGTATTATCACAGCAATAGAAATTGACTGAGGCAAGCTCATGTTACCCAACTCTACTATCTATGAAGGACACAGTGTTTAACCCTCTGATTTCAAACTTCTAAAAACATCAGGAATCAACAGTCTAAAGGAGAGGTCTACAAGAGATCACTGAAGGTCACTAAAGCCAAAGGTCAAAGTTCAGGAAGAAATGCTTCCTAGAGCAATTCCAGGCAATACACTAAGCATGCCAGAGTGCTGGGGAGACTACCAATGACCCCTCGGGGTTCCTGGGGGATTTAATAAGAGTATGAAGCTGAGGATGTAGCCAGTGATAGAGTGGTTTGCCTTGCATGCATGAAGCCCTGAATCTAACCTCAACACTGCAAAAAATCACAATAATAAATAAGAGGCTGTGAAACATAAAATACGTAAAAATTCAATGCTAAATGAATTTAAAATGTTAAAATATTATACAGAAGCTAGGCATGGTGGCACATGTCTTTAATCTCAACGCTCAGGAGGCAGAGGTAGATGAATTGCTGAGTTCAAGGCCAGCCTGGTCTGCAAAGCAAATTCCAGGATGGCTAGAGAAACCACATCTAGAAAAACGAAAAAAAGAAAAAAAAATTCTTACACAGAAATCAGAATATTTGCAGTCAAAAGCAAAGCCCAATTCTGTTATGTTTCTCCCTAGTTATTTGCTTGAAATGAGGCTAGCTCTAGGTTGGAATCAGCAATAACAAAACATTAATAACCAGAGGCTAGGGAGATGATTCAGCTGTTAAGAGCACTTGTTTGTCTTGCAGAGGACCAATCTTTGGCTCCCAGCACCCGCCTGACAGCTTACAACCATATGTAACTCCAGTTCCAGGGTCCCAATACTCTATTCTGGTCTCCACAGGCACCAGGCACACATGTGGTACACAGACATACATGCAAACAAGACACCAGACATAGAAAATAAAAAATTAAGTTTAAAACATACTAAATAACCAATCCATATGAAAACTGAAAAACCACTCAAATACATGTTAGCATAATATCATATATGGAACTTTAGATATGCTTTCACCTAAACAATACCATAGATTTCTCCCACACTAAGTCAATGGAGATTTCTGCTTCCATTTTATGAAGAGAAACTAAAGCAACTGAGAGGAAATAACTCAACCAGAGCCACCCAGTCGCCTGACTGACAGGGTGATGCTCTTGTGCTATGGCATACCACCTTACTTCATTACTGCAAACAAAGAGGGCTGGATTAGGTAATCTTTTCGGTTCACCCAACACTCTGTAGGTCACCCCTATGTGGATGGATACCTTCAAGGCAATCAATCATTCTGCTTGCTATACTTAAAATAAGGCTTTCTGGGTAACCCTTCTGTTTACTTAGCATGACAGAGCCGCACGAGCTGCGTTACACATCAAGCTAAAGCACTGGCCCGTGTGCACGGCAGACACCTTGCATTAGGCACTGAGTGTTCCTGTGGCATCAACCAGGCATAAAGCCAAGCATAAAGAAATTTACCCTAGAAAAAGTTAGAGTAACAATTCTCTCTATGCTGCATTTGACCAGAGTAGAGGAAGCTAAAAACTATGCCCAAGGAACAAGTCTGTTTTAAATGAAACTAAAGCAGTTGAGAATACATGGGATACACTGAACAGCAGGTGATAGTCTGTAGTATAGGAAGAAAACATATTCCAGGGAAGGTTTGCTAGCAGCCAACTAACAAGCAAGTGGAAGAAAAGACCACATTCCTTCTGGGTACTCTACTATGGTGCTCATTTCTAAAAGATAAAAAAAAAAAAAGCAGCTCTTTCAAATGACATTGGCAGAAGTGGAGTACAATATGCTTCAAACACAAGGCATCCTGAGACCATGGGCAGGGAACTGAGCTAAGCCAGCCTTCTGAAGTACCAAGGAAACCTCAGTTCCATGAGAAGTGTCACTTGAAAAGCACTTAATTTCTCTGAAGTGTCATCTTAGCAAGTACCAGTTTGGTGAGCCCTTCTGAACTCTTCTCTATAGTCCCACAGGAAAGAGATATCCCCCAGCAGTCTTAGGAGGGACACACATGCATGCAAGAGGGGTTCTTAATTCCCCATGGCAGGCAGTCTAAGAGGCCAAAGGCGCCTGCTCCGAACGCTTCTTAGTGCAGTGCTCAATTTGAAAGATGAACGTCCCTGATCAGATTAATAATTCAACATCCTATAGCATCACTCGCTTCAGCCAAAAATAGGACAAGAAGAAATGGGTTTTAAATGCAGCAGGAAGGATTAGTATAATGACAAGAATTTTTTAGTGGGGATGTATAATAAAGAAAGTAAATGCTAGAGGGGAAATTCAAGTTACTGTGAGATGAAGGAATCTCTTCCTTATAAGCTATAAAATACACATTTTCTCCCCAAATTTTATAATACTCATAGCAAATTACACTTTAATATACGTCTGCATCCTGAGAAAGGGTTAAATATAGACATTCTATTGCTATAAATTGGTTCCTAACATAACGTTTTGTCTACCCTCAATCTACAGACATCATGCTCTGAGCCACATAACAAAGAAACTATCAGTCTGATAATGTCGTCTATACAGACAGGAAATAATCTGAAAATCCTTGAAAGGTGGTTTTTTAATTCCTTGATTCTTGAAGTATAAAATCTGTAATTGCTATTGAGCTCAATTTCTCTGTATCACTATTTCACTTTATCTCTTTATCACCACAGCTCAAAACAGTTCCACGAACACAAGTATAATCGATACACATAAAGTAAATCCCCTGGCAGATTCCTACTCAGCGAAAAGAGAAGGCTCCTGTAAGCCATCTACACAGGGTCCCGCTCACTGCATAAGAGAACAAGATTTTCCTTCCAATCCATTATTCCCAAGCTCTTACAAGAACTGCAGGGAGATGCCAGACTTCTTCAAGTTACAAATGATAACATCCAGTTGATCTTGGCTGAATGGGCTGCTGAGGTCAGTGAACACTTCAATATGCTTCTTCTCAAACTTCTTCCCTCTAAAAGACAGAGTGATCACATTAAGAAACCGTTCTCTGAGGGCCAGTGAGACGGATCGGCAGGTCAAGACAATCACCCTGCAAGCCTGCAACCTGAGTTCAACCGCCAGAACTCTCACAGGGTGGAAGACAAGAACAGACTCCATGAAGTTGACCTCCATCCTCCACACATGTGTTATATGTGCATATGCATGCACACACCCACTCACATGTACACACACACACATACATATACACACAAATAAAAAAAAAAAGGTGATTTTCATTGTTGTTGAATTTTTTTTTTCTAGACAGGATTTCTCTGTGTAGATCTGGCTGTCCTAGAACTAGCTCTGGAGACCAGGCTGGCCTCAAACTCATAGAGATCTGCCTGCCTCTGCCTGCCTAGTACTGAAAAGGTGATTTTAAAGAAAGCATTCTCCTGAATGTTTTTCCAGAAGCTGAAATACACTTGGTCACTGAACAGAGAGACTAAGGACTGAATCTAGATATATTAATAAGTGTGATTAGTCTCAAGGTCCACACACTCTTAATGCTCAGTAGAGTTCCTATTAAATACATAATCCACTTCACACAGTTCACACTTGGCTCAGCATCACAACACATAATATTCTTGTGTCCCTCGCACTGTGATTTAAAACAATCCTTTCCCACACGCACGGCTTCAGAATGTAAATAAGGGACTCCGAGGTGTGTGAAGACAGCAGCCTTGTACATTCACTTTCCAGATGTCTTGCCAGGGAACTAAACATGGGATTCGCTGCAGGAGTTTGCAGAGGATTCAGACTGAGATAAAATAATACAAACTGAGGCCTGGGATGTCAGCACAAAAATGGCTTTCCTGACAATGCATCTGTCTGTGTTCAAGGGGCATACGCTTTTCAAGATACAGTAATTAAGCAAATAATGGGCCCGGATACTGACTACAGTTACTGTGCACAGTATACCAATTACTTATGGATCATAGCACTTAGTACTTTTGGAAAATTGGGGGTAATTAGTTTAAGTCAAATAAGAAAACTGAAAGATGCCAAATGCTTATTTATTTCTCCCAGAGAAACTCCCATCAAATGTGATCCTGTGTTTAAACTTTCAAAAACTAGAAAGATTAGCATTGAGTTCTGTCAAATAGTCTTCCTGCCAGATAGACATGCCACTTGGTTAACAACAAAACACAGAGTATACTGAACACATCAGCCCACACTTTTCCCAGGAAGCCTCATTTCTGTATTTCTTCAGGTGAGACACTCACATGGTTTCACGCTGAATCAAATCCATGCACACAATCAGGGCGTCCAAGACTCAGCTAGTTAAGGCTAGAAACAATGCCAACAATCCCTTCATCCCATGAACACTGCAGTTTCTCCCAGCAAGGCCCACACTGTTGACAACTGTAGACAGTGGATGACTTGGAAAGGCTCGTCCGTGTGCCTCTTCCAGATTTTATTTCATAAATGCTTTCTATCCACATATACATTCTCACAAATTATTGAAAAATACACATAAGACAGTTAATGCATATTCGTTCAACAAAAACCTTAAGATGTCATTTAACAATACCTAGAGCCCCTATTTAGTAATCACAGTCCATTCTTAAATATGATGCAAGCCATAGCACATCATTTCCAAGTTACTCCAAACACAGCAGCACCTCCCAGTGGTCAAGAGTGGTACTACTAATTGTTTAGAAAAAAATTGTAAGAATACACTTAAAATTAGAACCCCAATCTTGTGTGTGTAGTGGGGAGGGTTGAGAAAGGGTTTCATTTTCATGGCTAATCTTGACTGTCAACTTGACACATCTGGAAGGTTGAACCTCAACTGAAGAACTGTCTCCATCAGATCAGTATTTTTGACATGACTGTGGGACATTCTCTAATTACCAAGTGACATAGGAGAGCCCAGACCACCGTGGGTGGCACCATTTCTGAGCAGGTGGGCCTGGGATGCATAAGCAAGGTAGCTGAATACAAGCCTGGGGAGAAAGCCAGTAAGCAGCATTCCTCTGTTGGTTTGTGCTTCAAGATCCTGCTTGGGCTCTTGCATTGGCTAAAATAAACCCTTACCTCTGCAAGTTGATTATGGTCAGTGTCTTACCACACCAACAGAGAAGAAAACTAAAACAGGCCTCTATGGAAGAAATGAGAAATCTCAGCTCGAATATCAACCTGATTGTTTGGTATAAACATCCTTCATCCAAAAGAACAGAGAAAGTTAGCGCTATACTCTTCTGAATATGTATTTCTCATCTCTGTGGTGGTTTGAATGAAAATGGACCCCAGAGGGCTGGAGAGATGGCTCAGAGGTTGAGAGCACTGACTGTTCTTCCAGAAGTCTTGAGTTCAATTCCCAGCAACCACATGGTGGCTCGAAACCATCCGTTATGAGATCTGGTGCCCTCTTCTAGTGTGCTGATATACATGGAAGCAGAATGTTGTATACATAATAAATAAATAAAATATTTTAAAAAAATAAAAAAGAAAAGAAAATGGACCCCAGAGGTTCATAGGGTGGGGCATTATTTGAAAGGATTGGGAGGTGTAGCCTTGTTCAAGTAGGTGTGGCTTTGTTGAAGGAAGTGTGTCTGTAGGGGTGGGCTTTGGGGTTTCCAAGGCTCAAGCCAGGCCCAATACCGTTCTTGCTTCCTGCCTGTGGATTGGGATGTAGAACTCTTAGCTACTTCAGCACCAAGTCTACTTGTGTGCTGCCAAGCTTCTCACCTTGATGATAATGGACTAAACCACTCAACTGTAAGCCAGCCCCTATACTTCCCAAACTCTCAATATCACAAGGCACAGAAAGAGCAAGAGTCTAGAAGACCTGGAACTGGAGCACTGATTCTATATCAATTACAAACCCCCCTTTCCTCAGAGGAAAATATGCCCGGATATTCAGATCAGAGACTCTGGGAAAGCCTCACCAAACTGGATTGTGATATTCCAGACAAAGGAAAATTTCTTGTCTTCTTGGGCACAAAAAGGATACTGTCAGCTTGTCGAGAGCCTAGTTGGATTTTGCTTTCGATGTCTTCCAGCAAATCAAAATCTGGTAGCATCAGGTGTCTGTGCACTGTGATGTTCTGATACTGGTCCTCACTAGCAAGGGCGTTGTTAGTGTTGTCTGTTCCAAAGAGGACTAAGGCAATCTCATCCTTGCTCTCAGAAAACACCTAGGGTGGAAAAGCCAAAGGTTGAAGACTGTATTTGAGCCACCTGGATGGAAGAGGACACCTAAACTTCAGGGAGCAGGAAGGTCATACCTCATTAGGGAGGTCCCCAGGGCCACCCAATATTAGACTAAATGAACATGGGATTTACTAGCAACAACAATTAGGCTGTAAACAGACTTTTTCTAGTTTTTAAAAACCATTTTATTATTATATAGATGGGTGTTTTTACCTGTGTGTATGTCTTTTCATGTTTGTGCCTAGTACTCCGGAGGATGGCTCACCCAGAACTGGAGTTACAGACAGTTGTGAGCCACCATGTGGGTGCTGGGAATGGATCCCAGGTCCTCTGGAAGAGCAGCAAGTGCTCTTAACCTCTGAGCCATCTCTCCAGCTCCTAAGCAGGTATTTCATTATCTATAAGTCATGCTTTTCATTTCAGCACAAATAAGCATGCACCTTTCATTCTCTTTCTGCTCTTGACTTTATGCTAGATGTGACTAGCAGTTTCCAGTTCCTGTCTCCATCACTTCCTCAGATCCATGGGCTCTAGCCTGGACCAGTGAACTGAAATGAACCCTTTCTCTAAGTCGTAGGTTTTTGTTGATTTGTTTTTCTTTATGCCAGCAACAGAAATTAAACTAGGACAGCTGTTTTTAAGGCAGGGTCTTTTCCTATAGCCCAGTCTGGCTTGAACTTGCTGAGTTAATCTGAAACTTACCTGTCGTTGGACAAACATAGTCATCACTTTCTTTGCTTGTTCAAACGAGGATTCTTCGCCAGGAAAAGAGTTACCCATAGCAACGCCCACATCCATACACAGCACAACAGCTGCCTAGAAACAAGTCCCAAAAGGTACCCAAGAAACAAAAAGAAGTTATTAGCAAAGATTCTGAAATGGGTCCCCATCCTGGTATGTGGAAGAGGAATGATAAAAGAAGGGGGCATGTGTTATAGACTTAATGTGTGTAAGGCATGTAACATTCCACTCTGGAGAGCCTGTGAAGGGGCCTAATGTCCCTAAAAGCCAGCTAGGTGGAGGAATCAGTCAAGTGAGTAATGAAGTTACAGATATAAGCAACGACACCAGGCCATTAAATAACAATCATATATTGGGGACTCTCTAGAGTTTCCTTTCTTATTGCTATGATAAAACATCCTGACAAATAAGGAAGAAACCCTTTATTTTGGCTCATAGTTCCAGGATACAGTTCATCATAGTGACAGAGTCAAGGCTTCAGGCACTCAAAGCAGCTGGTCACATTTCATCCAGTCAGAAGAGAACAATGAATCCACACAAACTAGTGCTTGGTTTGCTTTTTCCATCCAGAGACCAGGGAAAGGTCGTACTCATAGTTATGGGTCTTTCTATGTCAATTACCATAAGCAAGACAATCTGCCTGCAGGTACGCCCAAAGGCCCATCTCCCCTGTGATTCTACAGTTTGTCAAGTTGATTACTGATACTATCTCAGGGACTAAGGAATTGAAATAAACCAAATGCAAAGTGGACATATGTGAAGCTCTATGTATTTTGCATACAAAATTTACTCAAATATAAATTTCAAAAGATCTACGCTAATAACTTGTGATTTTAAAGTAAATTATAGATTGAATCAACAAGGTGATACAACTTCAACACTCTATCCTCACAAACATGTTAAGTTGTATCAACACTATAATGTATTTAAGAAAGAAAAATGAAGGGTCTTTTGGTGAAAAACAAAATACTAGATTAGCAATCCAGAGACCTGGGTTGTAGTCCCATCTCCACTAATTAATTAGCTCTTGGGAATGTCACTTAACCTCACTGTTAATTCAGTCAGGTAGAAAACTATTGGACCACATGAGGTCTTGATCCTACCAGTCTCACCTGGGCTTTCTGCTGATCAGACAAACTGTGAGCAATGCTGGGCATCATCTCTTATGAGAGAAAGATTTAAAAGTGACCAATAGGGCTGGAGAGATGGCTCAGAGGTTAAGAGCACTCACAGTTCTTCCAGAGGTCCTGAGTTCAATTCCCAGCAACCACATGGTGGCTCACAACCACCTTGAATCTGATGCCCTCTGCCTGCATGCAGGCAGAAGACTACATACATAATAAATAAATAAAATATTTTTTAAAAAAAAAGTGACCAATAAATAAGGCACCCTCTGAGTCAGAGATATCTGTCTCGAGAGGTGTCTGAAAAGCCTGGATGAGCTCCTATATTAGGGAGATGACCCCTACATTTGACTTTACAACACACAAAGGAAATACTCTTTTTTTCCTTAGTTCATAAAGAATGGAACATATGACACAGCAATGTCAACAGATTTCAGAAACGATGACAATTTATTTTGGGGATGAACAGTAATAAACTACAGAGTACATTTAAGAGGAATTCAATTCACATCCCACAGGGATTCCCTCAGCATAAAAATCTTTTTTAAAAAAAAGTAAGAATCAGGCAGGGCGGTGGTGGCACACGCCTTTAGTTCCAGCACTCAGGAGGCAGAGGCAGGTGGATCTCTGTGAGTTTGAGACCAGCCTGGTCTACAAGAGCTAGTTCCAGGACAGCCTCCAAAGCCACAGAGAAACCTTGTCTCAAAAAAAAAAAAAAAAAATTATGAATCACAAAAACAAGCTAGCAAACACTAACTGAAGTCTTTTGTCAAGAATTAGAGATTCAGAAAAGGGCACCAGTTTCACAGTATGAAAATACTGGAAGAATGGTCTGTGATACTTTAAGTTCTTTTCTGGAAGCAGTAAGAAAGCCATGGAAGAGAGACTGGGGAGAGTATAGCTACTCTTCATTTCTACACTGAAGCAATATAGCCAGGATTTTTATTTCAAGTACATCTGCCACAAATAAGCCCTTCACAAGAGCTACAAAGTTTTCAGGAACCGAAAGAAGAACAAAAGAGGTGAGCAGCATCATTAGGAGTTCACAATGAGTTCATAATTTAATCAAAACTTCCCAATTGGGGGTGGAGGAAGACAGAGATCCGTTATTCAAACCCCTATCTTGTTTGCCTGATTTAAATGAATGAGTGAGTAGATGAATGAATGAATGAATGAATGAATCGCAATTACATCTCTCTCTGGTGACCAAAATATCGTTTAAAGCTCACTGTAATTTCCTTTATTAATCTAGGAAGCCGGGGGTCATAGGTACTTTGCAATGCACTGGATTTTTCCCCCAGGGCTCTGAAAAATGGTTTGGGCTCACATCAGTATTTTACCACCTGTGGAAAGGGTGACCATGTTCTAATCACTTCAGTTCTTCGTGCCTTGGTTCTAGTACTTACAAGCTAAGAACAATAATTAATGTTCATCTCAGTGGCTGGTGTGAAGACTTAATGAAATAGGAATAAAAGGCTTAGTTCTGTGCTTCACACAGTAAGCTGCCAATAAATTCGAGATACTATATTATTATGAAGGTGATAATATGAGACTATATTTTCAGTTATTTTATTCACAGAATTCCTATCTGAAGTTTAACAGGCCTGTCACGTAGGGGGTGATCCTGGATGACTTATATAAATTCTTACATAGAGTTTTCAAGAGCCCAGGTTCAGAAGCGGTAAGGGGCGCCTGCGTTACCAGGAGGAGTGGACAGAAAGTAGAAGGGAGGCAGCTAGGGAGAGGCTGAGGAGCAGGTGAGGCAAGGGGAGGAAAACGGGGGCGTGAAGGGGCGGACAAGACTCAAATCAGAACTCCAAACCCCAAGCTTTCCGCTTTGGGCATTCATCCTTCAGTGCTGGCACAGCTGCGACCCCACAGTTCCAGCTAGCGAACCACCCTCAGCAGATCCCAGGCTTGGGTAAGGCACAAAGCCCAGCTCTCAGTACCTTATTAGCGGACCACGCCATGTTGCTGGTCCACGGGCGGTTTGGTTACTTTTTCCGGATGGAAATCTATAGTGTCTCAACTCAGTTCCGGACGACACACAGACCTAGACTTCCGGCTCTGCGGGCAAGGGGCGGGGAAACCCGGCCCCTGGGCTGTGAGCATGCGCACAGCCTCCCCAGGTGTGGCTTTGTTCTCGTAGAGCTGCTTAAAAAAAAAAACAAAAAAACGCTAGTACTGGACCAGGGAAGTGGCTTTACCGGTGAAGCCATTTGTCATCAAGTCTTAAGGACCCTTAGTCCGACTTCAAGGACTCACTTGGTGGAGACAAAGAAGCAACAAGAAGTTGTCCTCTAACCTCCACGTGTCCCACACATCACAGTAAATAAATGGATATTAAATAAATAGATTTAATGGTTAAAAACAGGGAGCTGGAGAGATGGCTCAGTGGTTAAGAACTCTGGTTACTCTTCTATCTGGTTACTCTTCTAGAGGTCCTGAGTTCAATTCCCAGCATCAACATGGTGGCTCACAATCATCTATCGTGAGATCTGATTGCCCTCTTCTGGCTTGCAGACATACATGCAGATAGAGCACTCAACAATTAAAAACAAGTAAATAAGGGGCTGGAGGAAATGAGTCACGGGTTAAGAAAGTATTGGTAAAGGATGAGTTCAGGTCTCCATACCCACCAGTTCAAAACTCCAGTCCCATGGGATCTGACGCCCTCTTCTGGCCTCCACACGCACCTGCACTGAAATGCACATACCCACATACACACGCTTGCATACGTGATTTTTAAGACTAAAAATAAGGGCTGGAGAAATGGCTCAGAGGTTAGGAGTACTGACTGCCCTTCCAGGGGTCCTGAGTTCAATTCCCAGCAACCACATGGTGGCTCACAACCATCTGTTATAAGATCTGGTGCCCTCTTCTGGTGTGCAGGTATACATGGAAGCAGATTGTTGTATACATAATAAATAAAATCTTCAAAAAAAAAAGAATAAAAATAAATAATTGCTAGTACTGAGCGATCACTATGGCTAGCATTTTGTATTAGCACTCTGGAGTTATAGTTCCCCTATGTAAGATGAATCCAGAGATTCACTTACCTCCTCTAAAGGCCTTTTCTAAACAGGAAATTAAAGACTAAACAGGTACAATGGCCTTAGGACCAACTGCTGAAGGAAAGAGTGGGAATTCTCCGAGTAAACAAAATGGGAAGTGTAAACACCTAAAACGGGGGGGAGGGGGGCCCACTGGAGAAATGGTTCAATGGGTAGAAGCACTGGGGTTGAATTCTCAGCACCCACAGAGCAGCTCACAATTGTGACTCCAGTTCCAGGGGACTCGACACCCTCACACAGACATACATGCAGGCAAAACACCAAAGCACATAATAAATTTTTTTAAAGAAGGAAGCGTGGGGGGGGGGGAGACACCTAAAAGGTAACCTCTGCTAAGAATTTCTTGATAGCCTGGAGTAGCTGACGTTGAAAAGGAAGTTCAGGAAGCCTAAGAAGGTGTCTTTTTCTAGAAATGGAGGTATCTGCCGATTGCAGCGAATGTTTGCCACTCCTTTTCAAGGAAATCACCCAGCAGCCCTTTGCTTCCAGCGATCGGACATTTCCTGGGGTGTCGGACGTAAGGCACACAAATAGGGAGCCCATGGCAGATCCAAGTATAGGATACCACCGAAGTCCAACTTGGAGAACCATCGAGTCTTATTGTGGGGCTTGTGGTGTGTATCCCATAGCTGGCACTAGTGCTCTTTTGAAATTATTTTAGTTTTATAAGTCTTTAGGTCAAGGTTGACCACCATGTTGGTATCCTCTGGGTGGATTCTCACCCTCACCCCAATGTCACCGTGCTCCTCTCTACCCTTGTCTTAATCATGATGATTTTTGTCCTTAATCATTGGTTCCCCTAACCAATGTGACTGACATAAATGTAATAAATGTAGTAAATGTGGCTGCATTTTAAAATAAGAGTGGGGGGGGGCTGGATAGATGGCTCAGAGCCAAGAGCACTGGCTGCTCTTCCAGAGGTCCTGAGTTCAATCCCCAGCAACCATATGGTGGCTTCCAACCAACTATAATAAGATCTGGTGCCCTCTCTGGCCTGCAAGGATACATGCAGGCAGAACACTATACATAATCAAACAATCAATCAATCAATCAATCTTTTCAAAAAAAAAGTTAGGTTAAAAGGCAACTTGGAAACAGTTCATCTAAATAGAATTCCCATAATTCTGTGGTACACAGAAAGCCAGAACATAGATCCCTTACTGAGATCATCTCACACACACAGGACTGCCAATCGGCCCACCTTTCTGTAAACACTATAGCATTCAAAGCTATTTAGGGGAAACCTCAAAAACAAGGTAGACGAATAGTAATCAGATTCTATTATTTTTATTTTCATTTAAATTATTCATATCTCTGGAAATGCACAAGGAAGCACCACAGCTATTCTCAAAAATACTGGACACATTTTTTTCTATTAACAGGATTGTTTTCTTAATTCTCTGAAAGTGGAGTTCAGCACCATACATTAAATGAATGTCACTGTTTGGTATTTGGGGAGCTTGACCCACCCCTCTATTTCAGTTCATGCTGGTTCCTGGAAGCATTTGTTTCTGGGACACAAAGAAAAATTTTAATCATCATCCCTCTTTGTAAGAACCCCAACTCCAAAACTAGCTGACCTCTTAGGACTTGACATTTTGAAACCAGGACACTTAAAAATGAAGTTATTTCTTCCATCCAGGATCTTTTCATCTGGATTAGTTGGTGACATTACTCCTGTCAGAGGAGCTTCATGCTAGAAAGGTCTGAGTGAATAAGGCTCCTGGGTTTGACCAAAGCACAAGCTAAATGTGGTTTGTGTTTTGAGCTACTGATCCCTGCTGAGTTAGTGTTTGGAAGATATTCTCATTCTCTCTCATTCGCTCATCTCTCTCTCTCTCTCTCTCTCTCTCTCTCTCTCTCTCTCTCTCTCTTCTCTCTCTCTCTCTCTCTTCTTTCCTCTCCCTCTTCTCTGTCTTTAAATACTGTGGTATTAATCTATACCCCCTTTCTTTCCAGGAAAAATTATACTGTGGTTATATGACCGTATGCTCCTATCTAATGGGTTTTCCAAAGAAACCTGAAAGCACATGACAAAAGTTGTCAAGTACACAAGATGCTACTATCTAAGGCATATGCATAGTGTATGTAGCTCATATCTATGTATAAATTCTCCTTGTAAGACTAGGGCCAAAATAGTTAAATGAATAAACAAATAAATAAAACTGTATTAGTAGTTAATTCTGAATTATCTAAATTCCTATCATAAGATGTGAATTCTTGCCCACCTGCCAAATAGCTATTCTCCCTTTCCACAAATTCACATAACCCCAATATCATCTAGGAATATTTCCCAGTATCTTTTGATTGTGGGGTCATGTGCCTATAGTGTGGTCAATGAGATATAATACATATTGACAGGGGCTTTGTGCCCTCCTTTGCTTCTTCTGTATTTTCCACAAACACTGCTATGACAGCTAGAGACATAGTCAGCATTTGGAAACTGAAGATAAGAGCACTGAGGGTCACATTCCACCATCCAGTGAACTCCAGATGACATCACAGAGTCTTGGGATGGTCCACCTCCAGACATCTATATCAGATGGAAGTAGATTTCTCTCTTGTTTAGTTCACTGACGTTTGGGGCTTTAATTATATGCAGTTCTATCTAAACCTACACGGTGCACACAGTCTTCATCGTAGTAGCCTAGCTACCTAAATGTGCCACTCCATCTCCAGCTATTTCTTGGTGGATTTGGTTACCCCTGAGTCTCTTTATTCTTTCTGCACACACTACCCTGGATTGCAGGCACCAATAACACCGTCAGGCCCCTGGAGGAATTTCCAGTGGATCTTCATATCCCAGATAAATGATCATTTCAGGGCAAAGAGTCTAGACGTACTTGTATATCAGACAAACTACTTTGGCACAAGTTACTTTTCTGTTTCATGCCCTCTTGGAATAATGAAGATGTAGGCAGACCAGTGTGAGCTAGGACTGTAGAGGGGACTGGATAGTTTAAGGAAAGAACCTGCTAGAACTGTAGAATGACTGTCAACTACTAGGGAAAGAAGTCTCTGGTGGTTTAGACAGAGGAGGTTTCTACTCCCTGGATGGGGTCCTTGTTGGAGAGATTGCCTGAGATATTGTCAGACTCCAGCAGCTCCACAATGCTGTAGGGAGAACAGTCCTCCAGACCCAGCTTGCTGCAAAGCCAGCCACAAAAGCCTTTTTCCATGTCACAGGCTGCTCGCCACCATGCTCCCCAGGACCATGAGAGCTGGACCACAGCGGCATAGAGCCCCAGGGAAGAGGCCATGGCCATGATGAGCACTGGATAGAGGAGAATGAGGCAGGGACAGTAGGAAATCTTATGCCAGAAGGTCCTCTCCTCATTGTACACAAGGAAGATATTGTACCAGGTGATAGTGCCGTAGTAGAAAGACACGACAAAAGAAAGGACAAAGACCACAGGTAGGCAGACCAGTGTCCAGAGGACCACGTGTGGGCCCTGGTCTGCCCCCACCTGGCAGACCCTTCTTCCCTCAGGGGCTGCTTCCCTTGACAGCTCCTTGGGTTTGGTCAGTTCTTGCAGCTCCTTCTCTGTCAAAGTGACATGGATGTCCACCATCTGACCCTTTTTCTTCCCTCGTGTGATGGTCCCCGTTAGTGTGACATAGCGGCTGTCCAAAGGCATGTTCCACATACCTGCAGTGCACAAAGGAGGTGAGAGTCAAGAACTGAGGACTCCACATTTCATCTCAGTGCCATCCTGAGGCCAGATCTGAGTAGGTGGAAACAATAGAACCAGTGAGTCAACAGCAGACTTAAAACGAGTCTCCCTTGGAGGGCAATCTCTGCTATTACTACTCCTACAGAGACCGATGACTCCATGTGTGGGGCCCTGACAAAACTCTGAGCAAGATGAACTTGTTCTTCCTAAGGTCTCTCCATTTTTTGGAACTGCAGCCTTGACACAGTCTCACCAGTCACAACCTTATCATGATCCTGTTTCTGGTTAACAAGTGCTATGAAGGCATTATTTATAAGTACTAACCTGTGCATAAAATGTGAGTATATATGTATACACACTGAGGGTATAGTCCACTCCCTCCCTTCTCATGGCTAGTCCTGTGTTTCTCTGAGATGGGGCATTCTCTTGTGCCTGTAGACACCCCAGGTCTTATATTTAAGCTATAAATAAGCCATTCGCTATACACACACACACACACACAAACACACACACACACACACACCATATGATATATATACATATACATATACATATACATATATACATATACATATATATATATATATATATATATATATATATATAATGTCTGCCTTGCTTAAAAGTCCCCCTTGACTTCCACAGTTCCCAGCCCTCTACATGCCCTTGCAAGCCGTCCAGGATCCAGCCTGGCTTCCCTCACTGATCTTTCACCATTCTCCGCCTGGCCCTCTCCACACTCTAACACCCCTTCCTATCAATAGGCTACTGTTGCTCTCACCTCAAGACCATTACTATTTTCCAAAAATAAACAACAACAGAAACCAAAACTCTGCCCCACATCTTTCTCACCTGGCTCCTTCATGTCACTTCTTTCCTAAGATTTATTTACTTATTATATATACCCTGTTGTGCCTGCATGTATGCCTACAGGCCAGAAGAGGGCACCAGATCTCATTACAGATGGTTGTGAGCCACCATGGGAATTGAACTCAGGATCTCTGGAAGAGCAGCCAGTGCTCTTAACCTCTGAGCCGTCTCTCCAGGCCCAAATGCCACTTCTTTAGAGAGGTCTCCTGTGACACAAAATCCCTCCATCAGTTACCATCTCCCCTCTATTGTGGTTTTGCTATCTTTGGAACTAATGTTCCACCTGGTTATCTTTTCACTGACTGTCTTCCCAGGATAGGTCAGCTCCACGAGAGCAGGGACACTTCTTGTGCTGTTCACACTGAGTTTGGGAGTCTTAACATCTATCCTTCTACAAAAATAGATCTGTTTATTGCTGCATAGTAATTCTTAACAAAGAAAACCCACAGGCTATCTGATGGCAACATATATTCTTATACAGGCAGAGCACAGACATAAATTTCATGGTGGAAATACTAAGAATTTCTGTGACATACAATGTGCACACTTTGAATCTTAATAAATATTTGACCAGTTCCTACAGTGTAGTTGAAGACTTTAATGAGGAGTATATCTAGTTCCACACAATGTTGCTATCATATTTCACACAAATTTTGATAATGTGAAGGAATTACATCTCACTGATACCATAATTTATAGTCTGTGCTGGCTAATCTTATGTCAACTTGGCACACAAATTAGAGTTATCTGAAAGGAGGGAACTTCAATTGACAAAAAGCCTCCATAAAATCTGACTGTAAGGTATTTTCTCTTTTTGTTTGTTTGTTTGTTTTGCTGTTGTTTTGTTTGGGGGTTTTTGTTTGTTTGTTTTGTTTTGTTTTGTTTCTTTTTTTTTTTTAAACATGGTTTCTCTGTGTAGCCCTGACTGTCCTGGAACTTGATCTGTAAAACAGACTGGCCTCAAACTCACAGAGTGCACCACTACTGTCCAGCTAAGTATTTTCTTAATGATTGACGGGGGAGTGCCCAGCCCATTGTGGGTAGTTCTATCCCTAGGCTGGTGGTCCTGGGTTCTATAAGAAAGCAGGTTGAGCCAGGTGGTGGTGGTACACACCTTTAATCCCAGCACTTGGGAGGCAGAGGTAGTTAGAGACCAGCCTGGTCTACAAGAGCTAGTTCCAGGACAACCTCCAAAAGCCACAGAGAAACCCCGTCTCAGAAAAACAAAAAAGAAAGAAAGAAACAAAGTAGGTTGAGCAAGCCATGGGGAGTGAGCTAGTAAACAGGACCCCTCTATGGCCTCTGCATCAGCTCCTGCCTCCAGGTTCCTGCCCTGTTTTAGTTATTGTCCTGACTTCCTTTGATGATGAACAGTGCTGTGGAAGTATAAGCCAAATAAACCCTCCCTCTCCCCAACTTGCTTTTGGTTACGGTTTTTGTTGCAGCAGTAGAAACCCTAACTAACACATAGTCTCTTGATTTGTTGGTGGTGGTGGTGGTGGTGGTTTAATTTTTGTTTTATTTTTTGAAACATGGTCTCACTGTATAGCCCAGGATGGCATCCAATTATAGGTGTAAGCAACCACACCTGGCTGCATATTCATAATTATTATAAAAGGTAACAACTGTTGCTCTTTATCTTATATATGTTAAGCGATTAGTCTATAATCAGCTTCTTACACTAGCAGTTGTGAGAGGGTGGAGATATCATCTCACTTAGAATAGAGTGTTACAGGCTCTAAGTACCAGTGTCTGTTTAATTAATGAAGACTGCAACACCTCAAAAAATTCACCACCTGAAAGTGAAAGGCCAGTGAACGGGTGCCCGTCTCCTGGAGGGGACTTTGAACAAGGGGCTCCAGACAAACTCACCATCATCTATGGGGTAGTCGAGGAAATCCTCCCCCTCCTCCTCTTTAGGCCGATCTCCACCTTCTGATTCTTCAGGCTCCTCATCCATCTTCTCATTATCTGACCGGTAGATGATGATGGACTCTGGGCGAGACTCTTTCCTCTTCTTCTTCCTGCGGCCCATTGTGGACTCCCCATCCAGGGCCAGGGCAGCAGCCACTGCCCTCCTCAGTGAGCCATGGTTGGGGCTTGCTGGCTGGCCCTGGCTTTCCGCTGGTGCTGACTCTTCCATCCCAGTCCTGAGAACTAGCAGAGCTCACGTTAGAAGAGTTTGGTTTGCTTGAGCAAACTCAAGCTCCAAGCATCGCACAGCTTCTACTTGGAAAGGACTATGTAAACATGCCCCTGAGGGTGCATTAGACCTGAAAGACAGAAAGGCAACGCATCAGCTCCAATCAAAGAGGGCAGGCTGGAGAGAAACTGGGAAATCAGCAGAGGAGGGAGGGGTCCATGGAAATCCTCTCTCAGTGTTATGAAAACCTCATCAACTCTGTTAAAGGGTACAGAGTATAAGAAAGTTAGTGAGCTTAAGAGTACTGGCTGTTCTTCCAGAGGACCCAGGTTCAATACCCAGCACCCACATGACAGCTCACAACTGTAACTCTAGTTCCAGGGCACCCAACACCCCCATACAGATATGCATGCAGACAAAAACACCAATGTACATGATATAATTTTTAAAAGGGGGAATGGCTCAGTGGTTAAGAAAATTAGTGAGGAAGTCTATAGGCAGGTAGGAGTTAAAACCAATCTTATTCTTTTTTAAAAAAGATTTATTTGTTTATTAGGTACACAGTGTTCTGCCTAAATGTATGTCTGCAGGCCAGAAGAGGGCATCAGATTTCACTACAGACGGTTGTAAGCCACCATGTGGTTGCTGGGAATTGGACTCAGGGCCTTTGGAAGAACAGGCAGTGCTCTTAACCACTGAGCCATCTCTCCAGCCCCACCAATCTTATTCTCATCATAGATGGAGACTGACATGGCTGGGGCTGGTACTTTGTACTTCTGACTGCCAAGAATACATTCCAACAATACACAAATGGAAGAAGAGTAGTGAAACCTCACTAACCGACTCTACCTTGCTATGCAGGAACCCTGCCTCCTAGTACAACAGGCTCTCAGAGAGTTGCAGGAATCTGGAAGGGCTGTTTTCAACACTCCATCTTCTCTTTTTCTGCAGGTAAACCAGAAAGAATAGAAAAATATAAGCATCTTACAGAGGAAATACCAGCACACTACTTATATTTTCAAACTAACCTTGGGATGGTATTGATTTTCTAGGCCAGTGGTTCTCAACCTTCCTAATACTGTGACCCTTTAATACAGTCCCTCATGCTGTGATGACTGTAATTTTGCTACTGTTATGAACTGTAATGGAGACACCTGATTTGTAAGATATCTGATATGCTATCCCTGTGAAAAAGATGTTTGACCCAAAGGGGTCACTATACACATGTTGAGAACTTCTGTTCTAGGAGAAGATTAGAGGCTTTATCTGGAGCTTAAAATGTTAAGCCAAGTCTTGCCAAGAAAAGCAAGACAGGGGAACTCTGACTTTTAAACTCAACCGACCTCTCAGGAGGCTGCAATCTATTTCCAATCTTGAGCCATTCCAAGGGTTACTATCACTGTTGCTGCTACAGAGTGAACATTAGCAACATCCAAGTAGCAACATTATCGTAAGTGCTAAACACTTATAATGGGTGGCCCTTTTATTTTGGAAGATGGCAAACTTACATAGGAGTAAGAAGCACTCTGATGTGTCTCCCTGGCACCCACCACCCAGTTTCAACAATAATAAAGCTATATTCCAGGTCAAACTTGTTTCTTCATAGTATTCAACAATGTATCTGAAACACCTCATTTCATTTCTACCTCAATATGTAAAATAAAATAAATAAGCTCCCAATAGGGCAATATGATGGCTCAGGGGATAAAGGTACCATAGTGCCTGAAAATCTGAGATGGATCCCCGGAATACACTACAGTGGAAGGAGAGAGAACCAATACCCCTAAAACTGTCCTCTGCTATATACAACTCCCTCCAACACACACACACACACACACACACACACACACACACACACACACACACACACACAATTTTAAGACCTCATAGTATCAATACTCTGTGTAATTTTAAAAGTCATTCTTAAACATCATTACTAATTAAACTAACATTAAATAGAAATCTGTTCATGTTCTTACAAATGGGTCCTACATCTTTTTGTCTATAGCAGTGCCACCTAGTGGAACTTTCAGCCATTGCATCTGAAAAGAGGCTGGGCAAATAAGGAAGAACATTGGATTTTTTAAAAGAAGCTCTGTTTGTTTGTTTTGTTTTTCAAGATTTGGTTTCTCACAGAAACCTGCTTGCCTCTGCCTCCCAAGTGCTGGGATTATAGGCTGGTGTCACCAAGCCTGATTCATTCTTAGAGATTTTAAGTAAGTTTGCCCACTTTTTGGCCTATGGAGGTTTGTTTTCTGAGAGGGAGAGAGAGAGAGAGAGAGAGAGAGAGAGAGAGAGAGAGAGAGAGAGAGAGAGAGAGAGAGTAAATGTATGCCATATATATGCAGGTACGCAAGTGCCCTTTAGATGGATATAAAATAGTCACTCCTATCAGTTACACCATGATAGGGCTTCTGGGCCGGTTTTACTGAAGGATTTGGATCATAGGAAACATTTCTGTATTAAACACAGACACTTAGGGAGTAGGATTTTATGCCCATATACATTTTTAACTAGGAAATTTGGAATCCTTAACCTCAGGAAGAACCATGTCTTCCCAGCCTCTCCATGCAGTCCATCAGTGTTGGGCCATTTTGGTTGGGAGCCCTGACTTAGCTTGCTGATTCCTGATTCCAGCATTGTCATGTTGGACTCTTTGTTTGCTCTGGGAAGTCCATCTGCTCTGACTCTTCTAGGAGAGAAATGGCAGGCTCCTAAACACCTTAGCCCAGCGAGTTCACAGCCCAATAACCTGGGAGATCAGCTAGATTTAAGCATGAGAGTTTCTCAAAGTTCTTACCTTTTTTTGTGTCTCTTCATTCAAAACTGAAAACTCCATCGAGGTTCCTTAACTTTTTTGCAGAAGGAACAATATTAGTGCAAGTTTTTTTTAATTTAAAATAATGTTATATCATATATCCTGATTGTACTCTTTTCTGTTGTTGTCTTGGTTTGGTGATTTTTTTAAGAGTGCAAAGTTTATTTATTATGCATGTGCAAGTAACACACCATAAACACAGTGCCTTCTGTGATGAGAACCTGTGGGTTCATGCTGTTTACTGAGGCTTCTAAGGCATGATCAGGTGATAAAGGGTTACAATATCTTCCTCTGGGCCTCACCTTTAAGAATGCTATCCACAAGTACCTGATTTTTTTCAGGTAGTTGATTAAGGGTTTAAGATACCAAGGCAAGACCCAACAATCCGCTTTTCCCCTGGGGACCACAAAAGAAAATCAGCTAGAGGATAGAGTGAAAGGGCAAAGGGCAATTTTCTACTACTTGGAAGGTCAACATTTTCATTCCATGGAAAATAAATGCACCCAAAGTTTGGAAATACAGAAATGAAAACAGTAACTGGCTATGTGTGTTAGTATTTGAAGAAATATGACAGAGTCCTTCCTGTCACATGTAATATCAAAGATGCATTGATGGGGGAAGTCCTTCTGTGTATATGTTTGTCTTATTGGTTGATAAATAAAGCACTGTTGGCCAATAGGGAAGCGAGATAGGTGGGGCTAGGAGTCAAGGAGGATTCTGGGAAATGTAGTAAAGAGGAGTCTCCATGTGATCCCGGGAAGAGAGGGCACATGCAGCTGACATCCTTGATAAGTCTTTATAAAATATACAGATTAATGGTTATGGTTAATACTTAAGGCAGAGCTAGCAAATAAGAAATCCTAGTCATTGGCCAGCAGCATTGTAACTAATATTAATCTCTGTGTGTTATTTGGGGGCCCTAACATGGCAGTGGAACTCAGGCGGCTGGCAGAAAGAGTTATAGTTACAATGCATCATTTTAGACATGGGTTTTGCTTCAGACCCAATGCCATTCTAAGATGTATTTCTGTTTGCTCATCCACATCCACACTCCACCTCTGCTGTGCCCACAAGACACTGAAACCATTCAAAACAAATAAAAGGAGGAGAGACAAATTGAAGATAAATAACATTAAGCATTAGATAAATGCATTAAGTATTAGAACCAAGGAAATACTCAGACAGAACAAGAAGAAAGTGACGGATTGGAGAATTAGGAACAAAAATAGCAATAGAAAACTGGAAACCCAGAGCTACAGCCTGGGAGCTTACAGCCTTGGGAGTCCTGGGAAGGCAGGGTTGTGCATAGACTCCAGCAATTCTCAATAATAAACAAATAATCTGAAAATGGAAAATTTGGGGGTAAATAGTTTAGAAACTTCCATATCAGTAGAGGCTGCCTCTGTAGTTCATAAGCTATTTTTCACAGCATGCTTATTAATAATATGTAATAAGAGGTTCACTTGCCTTCTCCACCAAATTTAGAATTGGTTATGTTAAAAGTGCATGGAGTGGGGTCCTGGGAGTGAATCTGAGGAGTTTTGGGCAGAGTGGAGCTTGAGTATAATCAAAATACATTATATACATGCATTTTTTTAAAACAAGAAGGGGCTGGAGAGATGGCACAGCAGTTAAGGGCACTGACTGCTCTTCCAGAGGACCCAGGTTCAATTCCCAGCACCCATTAAAAATAAATAAATACAATAAGAAATATATTAAAATCAAACATTTCGTAGTGATGCATGCCTTTAATCCCAGCACTCAGTAGGTGGAGTCAGGTAGATCACTGTGAGTTCCAGGCCAGCCTGGTCAACAGAATGAGTTCCAGAAAAGTCAAGGATACAGGCAAACCCTGTCTTGAAAAATAAAAATCAAAACAAAAACCAAACATCAGAAATTCCACCAAATATGGATACCAGACAAAACAATGTAATGCATAACACAAACCAAGCATGAACACCGTCAAAGACAGAAATGGCCCAAGGTCCTCATCCTGGCTCACTGAAGCAGCCTAGTGTTTTCCCCAGCTACAGCCACAGACGTGCTGTGGGAGGCTTTCTCATAGACATTAGAACAAACCTCAGACTCACACCCACTGTCTGACAGCCAGTCACAGCAAGACCTCTCCAGAGTTGACAAGTTAAAAAAAAAATGTGTCAGCCCTTGCTGATTGATGTCTGTTGCCAAGACATTTTCCACTGGCTGCACTTCTACAGAGGGACAGGCAGACAGAGTTTAATCAACCACAGGTGGACTCCTGGTGTTGCCAGATCTTAGGTCAGTCTGATCACTGCTGTACTAAAAACCCCAGGGAGACAGGAATTAGTGGACATTAGTCGTTAGTCAATCTATTCTAGGCCAACCCTGAGGAAAATAGAGGACACTCTGTTTCATGTTCCTCCTTCACTTGGTTCAATACTTTTATAGGGTATGAAGGGGTTACAGTGAGACCATGGCTGAGAAATCCCCATACTAGATGGTGTCTTTCTCCAGGGCCTTGTGTCCACCATTCTTTAAGAGTCTAGTTGAAACCAGCATAGTGGTCTACGCCTTTAATCCAAGCACTTGGAAAGCAGAGTCAAACAGATCTCTGTAAGTTCAAGGCCAACCTGGTCTACATAGTGAGGTCCAGGACTGCCAGAACTACATAGTGAGACCCTGTCTTGAAAAAATGAAACAACAAGGAGTCTGGTTGAACTCAGCTCCTCCTCCTGGAAAGCATCTGTTTCTTTCCAAGTAAACACTTCTGTCAGTCAGTTTCTATGAGTTGAGGGGAGGGGAGGGCATTACAGGGTTCTATGAGAACTCCCCAGCACCAAATAAATTGTCTTTTCAAGTAAAACAACAACAACAAAAGTGCATGCCAGGGACTGGGGAGATGGCTAGTGGATAAGAGCTCTTGCTATGCAAGCAAGAGGACCTGAGTTCAAATCCCTAACACCCATGTAAAAGCCAATCATGGCTATGTGCCTTTAACCTCAGTATTGGGGTTCCATAACACCCACCATGTGTTCTATACTCTTAGTCCTTAGTTATGTATCTCTTCATCTCGTGGATTATGAGTGGCATCATGAGCTCTTATTCATCCCCACAGGCAGACTGTAAACTTGTAAAGGTCAGGAATTGCTTTATATGTCTTTACCACTAGTGGATTGGACATGTACCAGAAAGTTAGTATGCACCTATTAATGACTTAGGACAAAGGAGAAAAGAAATGCCTACTCGGGATGATGTAAGCAGTTGTTAAAAGAGGAGGTTCTACACATCCTGGGCCTTGGGTTGGTGTACCCTAACATCTACCCCATCTATGACCTGATGGAGCCTTTGAAGAGACTTGTTTGTTTTGTTTTTAATTGGGGGGGCATGTTGCAGAGGTGAGGGGGGATATAGACAGACTAGGGGGTGAGCAGAAATGGGTGCATGATGTAAAATTCCCCAAGAATCAATAAAGAATTATGTTTAAAAAAAAAGAGAGAGTCTAATTCTCTTCCACATTTTTGTGCACATAACATGCTGTAGTGTTTGGTGTAAGAAACAGATTCTGAATCTCTCTCCTGCCTTTTGGATTCTATGAGAGAGGGTAAGACAAATCTGCCACTTTCCCAAAACTTTAGCTAACAGGGATCAAGGGAAGGAATCAGGCCTGTCTTCCACCTCTACTCCCAGTTCCAAGTCTGTAAACCAGCATGATAATGATGACTATTAATCTCAACCTGGACTCTTGGTCATTCAGGAGATCAACAGATGTTGAAGAATGCATATAATATACTCTAGAACTCATGCTTAGAAAAATTGGTTTCAGAAGCTGGGAAGTGGTGGCGCACACACGCCTTGATTCCAACACTAAGGAGGCAGAGGCAGGTGGGTCTCTGAGTTCGAGGCCAGCCTGGTCTACAGAGCGAGTGCCAGAACAGGCTCCAAAGCTACACAGAGAAACCCTGTCTCAAAAACAAACAAACAAAACAAAACAAAACCTAAAACCAAAACAGTTAAACAATAGAATAGAGAGCTAGCTCAGTGGGTAAAATGGCTGCCACACACACTGAGGACCTGAGTTCAAGTCCCAGAAAGTCAGGGGTCACTCACACACACCCTGTTATAATCCCAACACTGGGGACACAGAGATAGGGAGATTTTTGGATTCCTGGCTAGCCAGCCTAGTCTACTTGGCAAGCCCCAGGCCAGTGAGAAATCTTATCTCAAAAAGCAAGGTTGAAGGTTCCTGAAGAACTCTACATTGTCCTCCTGCCTCCACGCATGTGTACACATATACTCAACATTAAATTCTTGAAAAGGATTTTATTTGTGTGTGTGTGTGTATGTGTGTGTGTGTGTGTGTACACGCGCGTGCGTGCGCGCGAGTTTGCGCATGTGAAGTATGAGTGCTGGGACCCTAACTGGGGTCCTGTTAGAGATCAGGAAGTGCTCATAACTCCAGTCTGCAGGTGATTAAGGTTCGGCTCAGCACGTTGCCTCGCTCCCCATTGCCTATCTCTTCCTTCTTTGCTTTCCTATAAAGGCCTTAGCGCTTCTAGGTTCCCTATAGTGAACCTTAAAGGGTGGCAACTTCTTGGTTCACTGCTTTTCCAAATGAATGTTTCTCCTTCCTCAGCAACCTGTCCCATTCACTGGTGTCAAATGAAAGAATTCAGTAGCTCAGGCTGCTGGCTACTCTGGAGGCTAAGGCGGGAGAATTTTAAGTTCAATGCGTATCTGAATTACAGACTGAGGTCAAGGGTACCCTGGACAACTAAGTAAAGCCCTTTCTCAAGATAAAAATGTAAAAGGGCTGGGAATATAGCTCAGTGGAAGAGTGTTTTCCCCATGTACATAGGTCATTTTGCCCCATATACATAAGGCTATTTTGCCCCAAGTACATAAGGCCACAGGTTCAATACCTAATAAGGAGAAACAAATACACTAAGGCTGATTCAGCGCCACCTGTCTACAAAGAAAACAGTTCCTGGTAGCAAAGGCAGTTGTCTATGAAGACCTTGTACTCTCCTTACTGTAAGAACTGAAGATTGAAGGGGGGTCAAGGTCATGACAGGGGAACCCACAGAGACATCTGACCTGAGTTCATGAGAGCTCACTGACTCTTAACTAACAACTAGGAGCCTGCATGGGACCGGCCTAGGCCCTCTGCATGTATGTGACAGATTGGCTTGTTTGTGGGGCTCCTAGCAGTAGGATCAGGTTTTTGGGAACCCAATCCCCAAGCTTGGTTGCCCTTGTCCAACCTCGATGCAGGGGGAGGAGCTTGATCCTGTCTCAGCTTGATGTGCCATGCTGTGTTGACTCCCATAGGAGGCCTACCCCTTCTTGAATGGAGTAGATAAAATGGGTGGGAGATGGGGGTAGAAGGGAGGTGGGGGGAGGGAACATGTGGAAAGGAGGGGGAGGAACTGTGTAAAATAAATGAAAAAAATTAAGAAAAAAAAAAGAACTGAAAATTGAATCTTTAATTTGGCTACTGTCCTACCTATTGTGAGTATTCCTCTGCACCCTACCCCAATCTGACCCCTCCATTCCTACATGCTAGAAGACGGGACAAAGACTGGGATACCCAACCATTCCATTGATTGTGCTGTATTGTCCATGCCTAGAGAGGTACCTGGTACACTGTGTTCAGTAAGCACTGACTGAATATGCAGATGTGAGCAGTCTTTGAGAGCTCTTGCTTCTAGGCACAGGCAGAGTTTGAGGCCTTGCTTGTATTCCTTCAGCACAGGGATTCTGTGAATCTGCACGTTGAGAACCCCATAAGCACCAGTCACTCTGAGCCAGCAGCTGCTTTGCAGAGAGGGACAAATGATGCTAACCAGGAAGATGGAGAGGGGGACGGGGAGGGGGCTGGGTGAGCCGCAAAAGCATCTCAGAAGAGAAAGGAAGCTACTGCTAATGGGGTGTGACAGCACAGGGGGTGTGAATGGATCCTGGTGACAGTAAGCCAGAACAAAGGGGGCAGTGATGCAGAGTGCAAGAGAACAGTGCTGGATTCAACCAAAGGAGCCACCAAAGCAGCATGGTGGTGGTCTTGGGGGGGGGGGGCTGGCTTGTCAAGGGGCCAGAATCGAAATCTGAAAACAAAGGGCTTCCAAGTGAAATTGCTGGGTGTGCTGACATTTAGGGGCTAGAGTCAGAGGCAGAGACAAAGAGAACTGTACCTCCTTATTTTTAACAAAGGAGCCCTGGGGGAGATTCTACACTTCTGAATCACATGTTTACTGGGACTGGGGAGCAGAGGAAGAACTTTGACTGCTGAGCCTTCAGTGTCCTTGCAGATGACAGATGGTACCTTGTCATCCCCATTGGACATAACTGCCTCATATCCCACAGTCACCCTCTCACCTGAATCCCTGCCTCAGTCTGCTCAGTGGCCACACCAAATATTTCCTTTTTCTGTTAAAAAGCATATTTGGGGGTGGGGAGAAGGAGGTTTAGCTCCATGGATGAATGCTTGTGCAAGCTCCATGGCTGGATCTTCAATGTGGCAAAAGAACAAACAACATATATCCCTTTTGTCATTGGGATTGGAGAAATTATATTTTTCTGAAACAATTCTTCAACATTTCTACTTAAATTTATTTTTAGGGGACAGTGGAGATGGCTCAGCAGGTAAGGGCACTGATTTCTGTGCAAGCATGAAGATCTGAGTCAGAGCGCCAGAACCTTGGCTTGTAAGCCCAGGGTTAGGGAATGCTGGACAGAGACGGTGCAGGGGGAGGATTGCAGTGTCTCCCGTCAGTTAAAAGGAGGCAAGCTTCAGTGAGAGACCCTGTCTCAAGGGAATAAGGTTGAGAATGATAGAGAAGGGCATTCAACATCCTCCTCTGGCTTCCACAGAAACACACACACTTGTACACAGGTGAATACACCACACACACAAAAAAATATTTTTGAATGCCAGGACAGGCTCCAAAGTTACACTATATATATATATATATATATATATATATATATATATATATATATCCTTGATTTGTGTTGGTTAGGATCTATCAGCAACCAACTTGGAAAGAGAAGTGCCCCTAAAGAGAAGAGAGGCCAGAGAAGGGCAGGGAGGTGGAGGGAGTGAGGTTCTCCCAGAACTGCAGTCTTGCTGGTCACAGAGACACAAAGAGAGAAGTCCAACTCTAATCTTAATTCTTTTTGTGAGTTTTAAGTAGTGGCTCCAATCCCTACCTCCCAAAATACACACAAATGGCGTTTATTGGCTTATTACCTGGAAAGGGAGAACGAGACACCCTGTTCTTAGGAATGCCATTGTTCCTGGAGGAAGACCAATGACCTAACATAGTCCCTACATCTGCCAAGTTCACAAGGCACAAATAAGAAGAGAGCAGACAGGGCTACGGGGTTAAAAGTGCTTGCTGTTAAGCTTGATGATATGAGTTCAGTTCCTGGGACTCATATGCAAGGAGAGAATTGATTCCTGCAATTTTTGTCTTCTGACAGGCACACTCATTACACACACACACACACACACACACACACACACACACACAAACACACAGGCACACACTAAATTAATAAATGTAATTTTAATATTTTAAAGAACAAACAGAAGAGTCGGGTATGGTGTCACATGCCTTTAAATTCCAGCACTCAAGAGGCAGAGGCAGGTAGGTCTCTGAGTTCCAGGTCAACCTAGTCTACCTAGTTCCAAGACAGCCAGGGCTATGTCTCAAAAGAATAGAAAAGAACAGCAATAATGGATTAATTAAAAATAAGCAGAATGTGAGTAATAAATTGTTCCTTGGAAGCAACTCAGAGCAGAGAAGTTTCTTCCTGAAGCAATGAACTAGAAGGCAGGTTATCAAACATAAACCCAGAGATGGATCTTGCAAGAAGCACGAAACGATTCATCTTTTTTGCCTCCATGTAGCCCAGATGAAACGGATCAAATCTCAAACCTAGGGAAGGGTGCTTCCTTCTTTCATTTTTGGGTGGGGCACAGAGAAAGAGGTGAGAGTGTGCCTACATTTATTTTTTAATCATTTATTATTTAGGCTCTGAACAACTGCAACTGTATGTCCTCTCCTGACCCTCACCCTCCCTTGGGCTTCCTCCCTGAAGACCTAGATGTCTGCCTCCCCTTCAGCTAACCTGAGCCTTTCCCACTTCCTAGCCACCCACACACAACAGCTAGAGCCCAGACAGCTGGACGTCTGCTGTAGAGGGCACAGCGAGGGCCCAGACCTGCAGCCTTTCTCTACACAGATGCCCTGGAGATTTAATTTTAATTAACGGTGGGAGCTATGGCCCCAGGATTGGATTTTCAGAACAGAGAATTTCCTTCCCATTTCTTTTCTTTCTCGCTCTCTCTTTTCATTCCCCTCTCTATTTTCCCAATGTCATCGAAATTTAAAGATAAATATGAAAAATCGAACGAAGAGTCTCACCCACAAAGAGCACTGGGACCCAGGAGGGAGGCGGAGGATGCAGAGGGTTGCAGGCGGCCGCCAGGAGCGGTCCAGCTCTGGGAGGATGCCTAGTGCGTCGCGAAGGCGGGGCCTGGGCGGGACTACGCGGACGGGGGCGTGGTCTGTTCAATCACGTGGGCAAGGACCGCTGGTACTATGCTCTGCAGAGCCCAAAGTCTGTCTGTCCAGATCGCGGGGACAGACGCTCTACAGCAATGGACTTTAGGACAAAGGGTCAGAGCTGCCTAGCGACTGGGTTGCTGAAGAACCAGGTGGCCGTGGTTACCGGCGGGGCTACGGGCATCGGAAAAGCCATCTCCCGGGAGCTCCTGCACCTGGGTACGTGATCAGGTCTCTGGAGCTGGACACCCAGAGCTAGGGTCTGCAGAGGTCTAGCTAGGGTAAACTAGGTTCAGAGCGCTGGTGGAGCAGAGGAAAGGTTAAACTAAGAGTTGCAGAGCTTGAGCTGTGCGAGGGACGAAAAACAGGTGTTCTTCCCAATAGCGGAGAAATGTTGATAGGTGAGCCACGAAGTATGAAAAAGGGGACTTAGACCCAAAGATTACTGCGCCGGAAGTAGGAAATAACCAGACCGGTGAAAACATGCTGTGGAATTAATTGTGTCTTTGTAACGTTAATCCGTTCGAAATGGTTCCTAATTCCAGATGAGGCATCATTTAGCAAAAGGTTGTCAACCTGTTGAGAGGCTCTGATTGTTGCATCTTCTCACAAGCCCTGTCGTAAACAAAGCAAGAGAAAAGAAAAGTGAGCATTTAACTTAGAAGAAGGAAAGATCACGTAAACAAACACACCATGAAGAAAGCCACCAAGAAGAAAATAGTTGTATTTAGATATATGAGGATGTACACCCTCTTTGAGTTTAAGATTGCAAAGTTTAGCCAGGCAGTGGTGGCACATGGCTTTAATTCCAGCACTCAAAAAGTAGAGGCCGGTGGAACTTTGTGAATTCAAGGCCAGCCTGGTCTACAGAGCGAGTTCCATCCAGGACAAGAGAAACCAGTCTCGGAGGAAAGGAAAAGAGAGAGAGAGAGGCAGAGAGAGAGAGAGAGAGAGAGAGAGAGAGAGAGAGAGAGAGAGAGAGAGAGAGAGAGAGAGAAAGGTGCAAAGTTTAAAGGCATATGATTTGTAACATGACACTTTTATTATGTGAAGAGCTTTGACAAGTAGATTTTTAAAAATCTGACATAATGAGGGGAAAATGAACCAATGATATGGCACAAGGATTCCAAGCTGAGCTAAACACAGGAAATAAATATGTGAATAACCAATCAACTTTATCTTATCTTGCAAAAGAAAACAAGACACCATTGTATTTTTCATTTTACCATTTTTTCCAGTCTGTCTGCCACCATGAATTCGTAAGAAAGTCAATCAGTAACCATTTGGTGCAGAGGTCAAAACCTTGGCCTGAATCAGCAGATTCATAGGATCTTAGTTCACCTTCCATAACCTTCCATGAATTTCTAGGTACTGAATATCTCTTTGAGTAAATTTGCATTTGGCAAACACTACACAAGTTCTGGGGTCAGGCAAGAGACTATTCTTCAGTCAGTCATGTGCTCGGGCGAAGCTATGAAAATGGTGGAGTATGCCCCTAGGAAACTACTTTATACCTAAAAGAGGCATAAGCATTGTGTTGTTATATTATAATTGAATTATCTTCCATGAGAAAATATGAAAAATTTTTACACATTTGGTGTACTTTTAATTATGCATACGTGTTGGGAGCTGGAGGAGCTGGAGGAGGCACCCAAGAAGGCCAGAAGTGGTAGATCCCCTGGAATTAGAGTTACCCGTGGTTGTGAGCTACCCAGTATGCATGGTGGGAAATGGACTCCGGTCCTCTGTAGAGCAGTATGTGCTCTTTCAAGTTCTGAGCCATTTCTCCAGCCCCAAGTATATGAAATACTTTCTACTGTGGCTTTTTCATCTTTTTTTTAATGCTAGGATTAATGGCTGTTTCCTGAAAGTTATTATAAAAACCCAGAATTGGACAATAGAATATTATAAAACATTAGCTGGGAGTTGACAAGTTGGCTCAGTGGGTAAAGGTGCCTGCTGCCAAGCCTGGCCACCTAGATTCAATCCTCAGGGCAGGAATGGTAGAAGGAGGGTACTGAAGTCCTCATGTTGCCCTCTGATCTCTACACCATAACATGCATGCCCACAAAAATAAATAAAGTGTTAGCTATTAAACATGTCATAGACTGCCTTCCTGTGGTATATAGAAAATAAAAACGACTTAACCACTGTTACAGGTAGTCTTGGAGCTGCATAGCATCAGAGGGAACTAGCAATGACTTTGAGCTAATCCCATTCAAAACAAACTGCCCATCAGTGAGGAAAATTACAAATGCTTCCTTACTATTTTTTTTTAAATATTAGAAACTCTTTTGCTTCTAGTTACAGATGTGTAAGAAAATGGGGGGGGGGAGACAGTAATAAAACTACACCAGGGCAGTGTTAGTGGAAAGGGGTTGGTCAAAAGGTCAAAAGTTTTATCTGGGAAGAGGGGTGAATGTGCTCAAAATACACTATGTGAAATCCTCAGTTCAGTTAATAAAAACATGAGTTGAAAGGGTACAAAGTTTCAGCTAAACGGGGAGAATAAAGTCTGTCAGCCTATTGTGCATCATGGTGACTACAATTAATAACATATTGTGTGGAGCTTGGTGAGATGGCTCAGTGGGTAAAGAAGGCATTTGCTGCCAAGAGTAAGAACAAGAATTCAGTTCCCAGGACCTACATGGTGGAGGATAGAACAGATCCCTGCAAGTTGTTCTTTGACTTTTACATGTGCTCTGGCACTGAGCACGAGCGCTCACGCTCGCACACCACACACACACACACACACACACACACACAATGAATGAATGAATGTAATAAAAATAAAGTAATATGTTTTTTGTTTCAAAATTGCTAAAAAAGACTTTTTTTCTGGGTTTGGGGTTTTAGAGAGTTTTGTTGTTTGTTTGTTTGTTTGTTTGTTTATTCAGTGCTGAGAAGTGCACCCAGAGCTTTGTGTACATTCAGCAAGTTCTTTTACCAAGACACATTCCCAGACACCTCTCTCTTTCTCTCTTCCCCCTCTCTCTCTTCCTCTTCCTCTCTCTCTCTCTCTCTCTCTCTCTCTCTCTCTCTCTCTCTCTGTTTGGTTTTTCAAGACAGGATTTTTCTGTGTAGCTTTGGAGCCTGTCCTGGCACCAGACCTCTCTTTTTAAGTTTGGCCTTGAACTCATTCTGCACCCAGGCAGCCTTTGAACTTGCAATCCTCCTGCCTCAGCCTCTGAGTAGCTGGGATTACAGGACTGGTTTAAGAATAGACTTTTACATATCCTTAACACAAAGAAATGGTAAGTATGGAAGGAGATATGTTAATTAGTCTGATTTGATCATTGTATACTATATAAAGATACCAAAACATCAAAAATGTACTCAGTAAGTTACGATTATTAGGGCTGGAGAGATGGCTCAGTGGTGAAGAACACTAGCTGGCTCTTCCAGAGGTCTGAATTCAATTCCCAGCAACCACATGAGGGCTCACAACCATCTGTAGAGATCTGGTGCCCTCTTCTGGCCTGCAGGGATACATGCAGACAGAATACTTTATATATAATAGATAAATAAGTCTTTTTTTAAAATATACAGTTATTTGTCAATTAAATGTAAAATAAGACCAGATGTAGTTGACTCCATTTAATTTCAGCACTCTAGAGAAGAGGCAGTGGATATCTGTGAGGTTCAGACCAGCCCAGGCTAAATAGTGAGACCCTGTCTCAAAAGGAAAAAAGAAAAAAAGCAGTGGTCCCAAGAATTCCTTTAGTGTGAAGCTGGTTGGTTGTCACTTCTTCTTAAACATCTTCAACTTGGAGTGTAACCATTTTCCCTGTTTATACTGGCAAGTTTGCTTTCACTAGTGTCTTCTGGCTACATGTCTTCAGTGTCTCAAAGGTATTAGCACGTCTGTATCTGCTAATCTCCCTTGGCTTTCTGTTCTAATATCACTTCCATTGTTACCAGTTGCCACCTCTTTGTTTTGCTTTCATCACATTGGCCAACCTCGTTTGATCACATGTCACATAGTTTATCGTTGGAAGATGAAGAAATGGCACAGCTACATTCTGTACTGGGTTTGAGCTGAAAAACAGATGGGCAGGAATCAATTACTGAAAGAGAGACAACTAGCTGGCTCGCTTCGGCAGCACATATACTAAAATACAGAAAGACAACTAGTCATCTCTAGAGCCATGCCATCCTGAATATGCCTGATCTTGGAAGCTAAGCAAGGGTCTGTCTGGCCCAGCTAGTACTTGGACAGGAGAAAAGACTAGTCACTAATCATCATGCAAGTAGGGTAGGGGTCATTATACATATGTTTTTTTTCAAGACAAGATTTCTCTGTGTAGCCCTGGCTGTCCTGGAACTCACTCAGTTAAGACGAGGCTGGCCTCGAACTCAGAGATCTGCCAGCCTCTGCCTTCCAGAGTGTTCGGATTAAGGTGTGAGCCACCACTGCCCAGCTGATTTCTACATTTATATCTAAATCACCCAATGCATTATTAATTCTTGTCCTTGAAATGATACTTTTTTTTTCTTTCATTTATTTATTTATTTATTTATTTTTGGTTTTTCAAGACAGGGTTTCTCTGTGTAGCTTTGGAGACCAGGCTGGCAGAGAACCGACTGCTTCTGCCTCCCAAGTGCTGGGATTAAAGGCATACACCACCAACGCCCAGCTCAAATGATCCTCTTATAAGTCAATCTGAATTATAGTGTATATTCACAAAATTGTCATTTCCAGTTCTGATTGATTTAGTCTATGATAAGTATATATGGATATGTGACGAATTTTAGTCATTTCTAATCCCAATTGTACTCTCTCTCTCCTTCTGAAAGCCTTGTCTTTGGAACAAGTTTACCTCCTACTGATAAAATGTGGATGGGCCCAGTTTTATGCAAGCATGTGTAAGGCAACCTAAGCCACAGTGAGTTCCTGATTGCCACTGTGATATGTCCCGTCCTAGACTTAGGTCTTCTGATGCCATTTTTCTTCCTCTTGAAGGACTTCTTTGGATTGATTGTTTGATTTTTTTTCCAGTATGGGTGGGCTCTGATGAAGTCTTCCCATTTGGTGTGTGTGGCTTTTGCTATTGAGCTCGAAAGGATGACTGTGTTTGTAGTTATTTGTATTTTTTGTTACTTTAGCACCTTGTGTTTTTCCACTGTCTTCTGCCTTGCTCTGTTCTGAAAGAAGTTCTCAGCTTCTGTTCTTGCTGTTGCTCTGGGTGTCATGTGCTGTTTTTCTCTAACTGCTTGGAAGATTTCTCTCTTCATCAGTAGTATTTTTTTTTAAAGGTTTATTTATTTATTATGTATACAGTATTCTGTCTGCGTGTATTCCTGCAGGCCAGAAGAGGGCACCAGATCTCATTACAGATGGTTGTGAGCCACCATGTGGTTGCTAGAAATTGAATTCAGGACCTCTGGAAGACCAGATAGTATTCTTTACCACTAAGTCATCTCTCCAACCCCTCAGTAGTATTTTTCTAGATTTATTTTTATTTTCAACTGTGTGTGTGTGTGTGTGTGTGTGTGTGTGTGTGTGTGTGTGTGTGTGTGTGTGTGTGTGAAAAGGGCATCATATCCCCTGGAGCTAAAGTTGCAGGTGGTTATGAACCACCCAACATGGGTGTTCGGAACTGAACTTGAGTCCTTTAAAAGATGCACAAGTACTCTTAACCCTTGAGCTCCCTCTCTCTAACCCCATCAGTAGTTTATTTAGGCATATCATCAGTGTCACTCCTGGAGTGGTTCCTATTAGTTGACATCTCTCATTATGGGTTGTTATTTTCTTTCTCCTTTGAGGATCTGGGATTGTTTTTGATGGATGCTGACTGATTTGAGCCTTGTTGCTGCTGGCTATTTTTATAGCCTTATAAATATTTTTGAGCTCTCCTTCCCCACCTCTACCCACCACTGGGATGCAGCTCATTAGAATTGTTTGATACATTCAAAGTATTTTAAAATTAAGAGTTGGTCCTGGCAGCCTTTCATCTCTGGCTAATGTTGCTTCTCTGCCAAAGCTATGCCTCTTACCCAGTGAAAGATATTTTGATGGTCAGCAAAAAAATCCTTCCCTGGGGTTCCTTCCCTTGGTTCTCATTTTTTAAAGAGCCCTTTCCCCAGCCTGTTCCTGCCCTCCCATGCACTCATCTGTACTGACCTGCATTTACCTGGAGGAGATTCAACAAGAACTGTAAAACTCTCACTTCTCATCTCCCTATAACTCGTGTGGCCAGCTGTCTAGCTTCCTTGGAATCCCAGCTTTACCTCTCCCATTTCTAGAAACTCCTGGGCTGAGAATAAATCTATTTTATGCTGTAGTCTGGAAATTCTCTCCAGGTGGTAATGATACATACAGTCTGGGGATCTTGATTGAGTTAGTTCTCTCTGTCAATTAAGAGAATTTTTAAGGGCATGAAAAAACCTTGAGCGCAGCTGATAGCAGCAGAGACATCTCACACACCATAGACATGCAGCAAATACAGAGAAAACAACTTGGCAGAGCAGAGCAGGGACTCAGGAAGCTGAAAATTCCAGTCTTCTCATAAGGGCTAGGTATTTTTAAGTCTCTGAAGAGTTTTCCTCCTGTAAGTTAGAGTTGGTCAGTCTGAAAAAGCATGGGATGGTTGATTGGCCCACAACTGTTGAGGAATATGTCCTGATCCTGCTGTGAGCCTGTTAACCCAATCTATCAGTGGGGGCCTGCTGGCAGGAGAAAAGGCCCACGAGGCCTTTGTTTTAATCTTCCAGGCTTTTGTCTCAAGTCAGGAAGAAGCCTGCTAAAGTTCACCACCTTTATTGCTGAGCCATGGCCCTTTCCCTGTCTGTCTGCCTACCAGGGAGTCTATCGAACTCCTACTCTTACAGTAATATGGTTTATTCTTAAGTCTCTCTTACACTTGTTCTCTCTCTCTCTCTCTCTCTCTCTCTCTCTCTCTCTCTCTCTCAAGTGGCTGTTCAATTTTAGCTCCATGATACTTGATATTTCAAAGCAATTGTTTCCTCTGTGTGTGTGTGTGTGTGTGTGTGTGTGTGTGTGTGTTGTCTAGCTTCTTAGGCTTTCAGGCTATAGGGTAAATTCAGTTCCTACTGTTCCATCTTATCCAAACCCATCCTAATTCCTCTTCCACCTGTCATCTTTTACAGGAATATAAAAAATAGATTCTATAATTTGGACAGCTCCCCCAGGCTGGGTCTCTCTGTGTAGCACTGGATGTGCTGGAACTCACTCTGTAGACCAGGCTAGCCTCGAACTCACAGAGATCCACCTTCCTCTGCCTCTCAAGTACTGGATTAAAGGCATGGACCCTGAACAACTTTTTATGCATAAGTGTGTTTTGCCTATATATCTGTTTATCATGTATGTGTGGAGACCAGAAATGGGGAGTCAGATCCCCTGGAACTAGAGTCAGTTATGAACTGCCATGTGCATGCTGGGAATTGAACCTGGATCTTCTAGAAGAGCAGTCAATGCTCTTAACCACTGAGCTATATCTCTCTAGTCCCTTCATTTGGACAGCTCTTGGAAGCTTATTCCCTTCCTCTCTGGCTATTTTCTCCTTAGGATGTAATGTGGTCATTGCTTCCCGGAATCTGGACAGATTAAACTCTGCTGCAGAGGAACTAAGAACATCCCTGCCTCCCTCCAGCCGAGCTCAAGTCACTGCCATAAGATGCAACATCAGGAAAGAAGAAGAGGTAATATAAATAGGACTACACAGCGTATTTACTCATTGCTCTTCCTAACCCCACCCAGCTGTACTTAAAGGTGATGTGGATCGCTAGAAGGCAGAGCTGTAAGTAGATCTGTGTGCTCATGACTTACTGAGCTGATGACCTCAGAAGGAGGGGTGGTGAAGCAAGAAAGGGGAGCTAGCCGGGCGTTGGTGGTGCACGCCTTTAATCCCAGCACTTGGGAGACAGAGGCAGGTGGATCTCTGTGAGTTCGAGGCCAGCCTGGTCTACAAGAGCGAGTGCCAGGATAGGCTCCAAAGCTACAGAGAAAAACCCTGCCTCGAAAAACCAAAAAAAAAAAAAAAAAAGGGTGGGGTGGGGTGCTACAAGAATGGTTCTGGAATTAGACCCTTAAAGGCATTTCTTTTTTTTTCTGATTTCATCACTATTATTTAAGGTTGGTACTTAGAAATTAATACTACTGAGGCTTGTGTGTAGAAGTATTTTGATGACTCTTTGGTGTATCTTGCTAGCAAAGTTAGAATATTGGCCTGTGATATGTGAGTATTGTACAGTGGTCAGTTCACACTGTGGGATTTGTGGGTTTATTTACTGATGACTTTCTGTGTTAGGGTTGTGGTATTTAACATGCATTGTAAGAGTCTACAAACTGCTTTATATCTTAAAGAAAGTGACTGGGCCACATAGCAGGTTAGCTATTAAACTTGTACTTCCAATGTTTCTTTAGGTGAATAATTTGGTCAGCGCCACCTTAGCTAAGTATGGTAAAATCAACTTCTTGGTAAACAACGGAGGAGGCCAGTTCCTGTCTCCTATTGAAGACATCAGTGCAAAGGGATGGCAAGCTGTGATCGAAACGAACCTGACAGGCACTTTCTACTTGTGTAAAGCAGGCGAGTGTCTCAATAGCCACAAGACAAAGCAACAACAAAAAAACAAACAAACAAACAAACAAAAAACCATGTCTCTAGTGAGAAATCACAGGGAATGCTGGAAGAGGCGCTGTTAGGGACATAGAAGACTAGTGTCAGTGACATTTGACCTATGTTTACATTGATCTGATACCTTATCAAAATTCATATCTTTCATTTGTGGTCGTTGTCTCTTTAGAATTTGTGTTTATTTTAGTAATGTGTATGTATGGCTGAGTGTATGCATGTGCACTGTGGGTGCACAGCTGCCTGAAGAGGCCAGGAAAGGCATCGGATTCCCTGCACCTAGACTTGGAGATTGTAATGAGTCACACAGTGTGGGTGCTGGGAACAGAGACTGGATCCTCTGCAAGATCAGCCAGTGCTTACCCACTGAGACATCTTTCCAGCCCGTGCCTCCTTAGTGTGATCTGAATCTTTTCCCTTGTTTTTTAATTTTCTAAAAAAAAAATAATGTTATTTCTTTAAAAGCTTAATGTTGTACTGCCTAACATTAACTTAAAAATGACCCCAAATTCAAGATTGCTCTTGTTTTGGTGATTATTAAACTTATTTTTAAAAACAATTTTTTTTGGGGGGGGCAGGCAGTGTTGATGCAAGCCTTTAATCCCAGCACTTAGGAGGCAGAGGCAGGATGATCTCTGTGTGTTTCAGGCCAGCCTGGTCTACAGGGTGAGTTCCAAGATAGTCAAGGCTACACAGTCAAACTTGTCTTGAAAAAAAAAATTGAGGGGGGATAGCCTCACTTTGGGGAATGTATACTTCCTACCACATTATACGTTATACATGGAGTGCTACACTGAAGGCTTTATTATTCTTGATTCTCACTAAATTTCATCACTTATTTAAGAGTCTGTGATATATAAGATAATTTCCAAAATGAAACCAAACAAAAGACAATCCTTTAAAAAATATCACATGTACAGCTGGATGACAGTGGCGCACACCTTTAGTACCAGTGCTCCAGAGGCAGAGGCAGGCAGATCTCTGTGAGTTCCAGGCCAGCCTAGTCTACAGAGTGAGTTCTAGGACAGCCAGGGCTACACAGAGAAACCCTATCTCTAAAAAACAAAACAACAACAACAAATCCCATGAAAGAGAGAGAGAGAGAGAGAGAGAGAGAGAGAGAGCCCGGGCGTTGGTGGCGCATGCCTTTAATCCCAGCACTCGGGAGGCAGAGGCAGGCGGATCTCTGTGAGTTCGAGACCAGCCTGGTCTACAAGAGCTAGCTCCAGGACAGCCTCCAAAGCCACAGAGAAACCCTGTCTTGAAAAAAAAAAATCAAGAACTGGGATTTTTGGCGCATAGAGAAAGAATGAATGGGTGTAGGAAGATGACCCCAAGTGGATCTCCTTCATGACTGAACTAAATTGGAAGTGTCCAATGATAGAGTTTTCACTGAAATATATATTTCTGATTTGTCTAATGAAAAGAAACACTCACTGACCCAGTAACATTGAGGGCTCCTTCAAGTGCACTGTGGTCTCTGAATGGAATTGAGACTTTTTAAAGAGATTTGTTACTCTTGATGTGGGGAAAGAAATGGGCAAAAGAAGCCTGGAATAGTTTGTCACATCAAAAATCCAGAGAACTGTGGAGTATGCAAAAGGATTTCATAGATCCTTCCTTCCTTCCTTCCTTTCCTTTCTTCCCCCTCTCCAGATAGGGCCTCACCATGTAGTTCAGACTGACCTGGGACCTGCTTTTTAGCCAAGGTTGGCCTTGACCTCATGACCCCCCTACCTCACAGGTGCAGAGACCTAGGCATGTGTACCACCACCACCTGGCTAAAAAGAATTCTTTTTAAGTTCAGGTTATACTAGATACTTTATGGCTATTGCCATTTTAAGTGAGTCAATGCTCCAATAATTTTCATCTAGATTATTTGTTTATTGAAGAAATTTTCAAGCTCATTTTGTATCTTTCCTTGACATCGTTCAGCTTTACCTCATAGTTTATTAAATTAGCTTCTTACTATATAGCAATTGTAGATCATCCTGGGCTACACAAGACCTCGTCTCAATAACAAAAACTAAATTAGAATAGAAGATACCATGCCAGGCAGTGATGGTGCACTTTTAATCCCAGCACTTGGGAGGCAGAGGCAAGCAGATCTCTCTGAGTTCAAAGCCAGCCTGGTCTACAGAGCTAGTTCCCGTACAGCTAAGGCTGCACAGAAAAACGGTGTCTCAAAACAACAACAACAAAAAAGGAGGAGGAGGAGGAGGAGGAGGAGGAGGAGGAGGAGGAGGAGGAGGAGGAGAAGATGAGGACATCAAATGTATGCTGGAGCAGGATATAATAAAGGAAGACTCAGCACACTGTTTAATATGATTGCCGTTTGTCTGTGTTCCACAGTTTACAATTCCTGGATGAAAAAACATGGGGGATCTATTGTCAATATCATTGTCCTTATTAACAATGGGTTTCCAGCAGCCTCGTAAGTATTTTGTATTTTTTTCTTTCTATGTCTTTAGGTTTTGTTCTCTGAATGAGGGGCAATAATGAAAAATGTTTTAAATCAATGATTTATTGATTTAACTTCAACTCTAATACTTTCCTTTTAAAATAATGTTATTAATTCATGGAAATGCTCATACAATATATTTGATCAGATTCATCTTCCATTTCCTTTTATTTGAACCTTTAAAAAATTGTGTGTTCTGTGAGGCCAGAGGTCAGCATCAGTCATCTCTAACTACAGCTTTCTGACTTGGCTAGAATGGCTGGCTGTGAGTCTCAGGCACTCTCCTGTCTCTGTCTCCTCCTTCCCCTTGCTGGAATTATAAGCATGCTGACTTTTATGTGAGTGCAAGGATCCAAACCCACATCCTCAAGTTTGAGCAGCAAGCACTTTACCTACCTACCTGCCTTTTCCCTAGTTGCTAATAACGCCCATTCAGATTAAGGTGGCTCTATGTGGTTTGAATTAGAATGGCTCCCATAGGTTTATATTTTTGCATGTTTGGTCCCCAGTTAGTGGAACCATTTGGGAGGGATTAGGAAGTGTGGCCTCATTGGAGTGGGTGTGGCCTTATGAAGCGGTATGCCACTGGGGGGTGAGCTTGATGTTTTTGTGGAGGTATTTGTGTTTATTATCTACCCAAAATACATATCACCTGGAGGTCCTGTGTCTTTTCTGGCAACTAATCAATATGTTACTAAACTAGTCATCGCTGTAGGAAATAGCTTCTTTGCAAATTATGAAAATTAAATTGATCTGGATTAATTTAGATTTGAACACCATGAATATATCTGTTTGATTTTAGGACTGCTAAATTGTAGCTCATAACAGAAACTCAGAGTCATCGTCCCCCAAATTTCTGAGGGATTGTACATCCAACTAGTCACTATACAAGTAACAAGTTGACTTCCTCTATGGAAATTTTAAGAACGTACTACTTGCTTCCTATATTATCTGGACTCCTTCAGTTGTGTAGAGTATGGGTTACTCTTTGTTTCTCTAATGTGCCTTGCAGAGACAGCTTATCAGAGGAAGGGTTTGCTTTGGCTCATGGCTTCAGATGGTTCCATCCATTGTAGTGAGCCAGGAGGGGGTTTATCATCTATCATAGTGAGCCAGGAGAGGGTTCCATCATCCATTGTAGTGAGCCAGGAAGCAAAGAAAGGAGAATGCTGGTAATCAATAACTTGTCTCTTCGTAATGTTCTTGCCCACATTCAGGGTGGGTCTTTCCTCTCCCTTCCCCACAGTGAACCCCATTTAATTCTCTCAGGAAACATCTTACGGGCACACTGAAGGCACACCTTACTAATACCTAGGTGCTTATTAATCCAACCAAGCTGACAAGCAAAGTTAACTGTTACATACTAGCTCTTAACTGCTGAGCCATCTCTTCAGCCCAAGACCCAAATTCTTTACCCAGTGAGATATATGTAAGTGATGTGTGTGTGAAAGAGAGAGGGGGGAGAGAGTGAGAGAGAGAGAGAGAGAGAGAGAGAGAGAGAGAGAGAGAGAGAGAGATCTTTCAGATGTACTAAACTGTAAATAATCAATCAGCCCTTCATCACTTACTACCTAGTCTGTCTTTCCATGGCTGATTTCAGATGCTTTTTTTTTTTTTTTCTTATTATGTATACAGTCTTCTGCTTGCATGCCAGCAGAGGGCACCAGATCTCATTCAAGGTAGTTGTGAGCCACCATGTGGTTGCTGGGAATTGAACTCAGGACCTCTGAAAGAGCAGTCAGTGCTCTTAACTGCTGAGCCATCTCTCCAGCCCTTCAGATGCTTTTGAATAGAATATTTTCCCTAATTTTCTATGTTAATATTTTCACATTAAGCCATAGTGCACTTTGTTCAGGGGATAGCATTATGTTGTATATAGAAATCCTGAATCACATTATCTCTGTACCTTCTTTTTTAAAAGGTGTGTGTGTGTGTGTGTGTGTGTGTGTGTGTGTGTGTGTGTGTGGTGTTTCCTCTAGTTTCTTTGTGTTTGTTATGGAGTCAGGGTCTCATGTATCACAAGCTGACATTATACTTGATATGCAGCTAAGGATGACCATGTGTCATTCTGCCTGGTTTTATGTGATGCTAGGTATTGAATCCAGGGCTTCGTGCATGCAGGCTAAGCATGCTACCAGTAGAGCCACGCCCCCTGGCCCATTTCCACATTCTTCATGAGCCCCTGAACAGTGCAGACCTAAAATCTTGCTTGTTGTTGAGACAGGGTTGCCTGGTTTGTATGTGTGCTTGGCATGTATTCCTGGCTTGACTGGAACTTGCTATGTAGACCAGGATTGCTTCATATCAGAGCTATCCAACTGTTGTGCTTCCCAGGTGCTGGGATTAAAGACCTGCACCACCATGTCCCACTTTTTAAATTTTTTAAACATTATATATTTGTGCGGTTTTTATTTAGTTTTCATTTTCACTTAGGGTATTATGCACCACAGCACGTGTATGGAGATCAGAGGACAACTTGCCGGGTTGTTTCTCTCCTTCCACAGTGTGGTCTTGGGAATGGACTCAGGCAGTCAGGCTTTGGAGTGGGAGCCTTTACCCACTAAGCCATCTCTTTAAACAGAGACTCAACATGACAGACTCATAATAAAAGCAATCTTCTGGAGTGCTCAAGTCACTGATATTCCTGTCAAGTCAGTTTATGAGAAAAATGTTCAACCGAAACTGATGATAATGTTTATGTCTTTAAAGGCACTCTGGAGCTGCAAGAGAAGGTGTTTACAACCTCACCAAATCCATGGCTTTGGCATGGGCCAGCAGTGGAGTAAGGATCAACTGTGTTGCCCCTGTAGGTAACAGTTAGATTCCAAGTCTGTTGGCAAATTGGGCTCCTCTGATTTCATTTGTGTTGTGGATAACTGTGTCATTGATGGCAAGATAGATAGTATATACTAACACCTGTGTAAATATACTATAAAAGATTGACTTTCATTGAACAAAGGTGTCCTGGTGGTTTTGTGTGTCAACTTGACACAAGCTAGAGTCATCAGAGGAAGGAAGTCAGCTGAGGAAATGCCTCCTTGAGATCCAACTGTAAGACATTTTCTCATTTAGTGATCAATGGGGGAGGGCCTACCCCTATGGTGGGTGGTGCCATCCCTGGGCTGGTGGTCCTGGTTCTATAAGAAGGTGGGCGAGCAAGCCAGAGGAAGCAAGCCAGTGAGCAGCTCCCCTCCAATGGCCTCTGCATCCATCACCTCCTGTCTCCCAGATCCTGTCCTGTTTGAGTTCCTGTCCTGACTTACTTCAGTGATGAACAGCAATGCTGAAGTGTAAGCCAAATAAACCGTTTCCTCCCCAAGTTGCTTTTAGTCATGGTGTTCCATCACAGCAATAGAAATCCTAAGACAATAGATTAAACTGGAAAGGCGGTCATTCATTATAGCAGTAGTGTTATCTGTTTGGTAGTGAGAGAGTGATGCACAGGCCTGCTATATATTAATACTATGTATATTTAAACAATAGTGATGCAAGAACTTTTTGTCATATAATGGATTGCAAGTACCTGCATTATGAAAATCGCTGAGGAAATTTTATTGCACAGTAAAGGTTAAGAAATACTAGGGGCCTGGGGAAATGGCTCAACAGTTAAAAGTACATATTGCTTTTGCAAAAGATCTGATCTCAGTTCCCATTACCCATATCAAACATCTCACAGCTGCCTGTGACTCTAGCTCCAGGAATTCTGACACCTTCTTCTGGCCTCCCTGGGCACCTGCAGGCACATCACCCATAACACACACACACTCACACTCACACACACACACACACACACACACACACACACACACACACACACAGAGAGAGAGAGAGAGAGAGAGAGAGAGAGAGAGTTAAAATAAAAAATAAATCTTAAAAAGAAATACTGCTTTAGGGGTTGAAGAGATAACTCAGTCTGCAAAACACTTGCTGTACAAGTCTGAGGACCTGAGTTCAAATTCCCGTGCTCACCTAAAAATACAGACACAGCATACACCTGTAACTCCAGTCCTGGGCAGCTCTCTGGATGGCCAGACAGCCTATCTGAAAGAGCGAGTTCCAGGTTCATTAACAAACCTTGTCTCAAAATGAACAAACAAAAAATAATAAAATGGAAATTATAGAGGAAGGCACTGATACAGACCTCTGGCTTCTTCGTCTGCGTGCCTGGTTGAGAACACCCATACATACACACACATACATACATAAATGTATACACATACACCACACAAAAAGCACTACTTTGAAGAGCAATTTTCTTCCTAAGTGATTTTGTTATTTCTTGGTGTATTATTTGTCCTTATTTGGAAAAAATAACTGAATATCAGAATTCTGGGAAGAAACTCTCGGTTTTCTTTTGTTTGTGTTTTTGTTTTTCCAGACAGGGTTTCTCTGTGTAACTTTGGAGCCTGTTCTGGAACTCACTCTGTAGACCAAGCTGGCCCTGAACTCACAGAGATCTGCCTGCCTCTGCCTCCCGAGTGCTGGGATTAACAGCACATGCCGCCACTGCCTGGCCCTCTGTTTGGTTTTTGAGAAAGGTTCTTGTATAGACTAGGCTTGGTTTAAACTCATTAAATTTAGATTTAATGATTTTAGATTTAATCATTAATAGATTAAATTGGCCTGAACTCCTGGTCCCCCTGCCTCTGCCTCCCCAAATATTTATTTATTTATTATTTATTTGTGAAATAAGCTATAGCTTAAGCCCCCCTGACATTTTGTGCCAGTCATGTACTCCAAGTGCCATTAGGTGAAATATCTCTCTCTGCTACGCAGATCAACTCAAATGTCTCCCTTTGGTGTTTAGGTGGAAATAATAGCTGAATTTGGGCTTGGTAGCACACATGTGTAACACTAGTGGGGTGTTGTGGGGAGGATAGGCAGATGTCCATGGAGCCCACTTACCAACCAGCTTTGCCAACCTGTAGCTCTGGCCAGCTAGCGAAGTGCCTTTGTGAGCTCTGGGGTCAATAATAAGGTGGAGAGTGATTAAAAAGGAAACTTGAGCAGGCGTTGGTGGTGCATGCCTTTAGTCCTGGCACTTGGGAGGCAGAGGCAGGCAGATGGATCTCTGTGAGTTCAAGACCAGCCTGGTCTACAAGAGTTAGTTCCAGGACAGCTTCCAAAGCCACAGAGAAACCCTGTCTCCAAAAACCAAAAATAAATAAATAAATAAATAAATAAATAAATAGGAAACTTGATGTCAACCTTTGACTTCCATATGCATGTGCATATCCATGCAATTCATACACCCACTCAAAATTTAAAATACAAAAATTTTAAAATTAGAGTTCCCAGATACATACATAAACCTTGGATTATAATGTATTTTTAAAATTTCACTTTAAATTTGGAAACCCTATACTTGCACCTCTTCCCTGGTAAAGCAGGCATGCTCCTAGGAGGGTTAGGCCCTTTGTCCTGGCTAAGTACCCCGCTAAATTACTTAACATAAACATGCTCTTCAACAACCGAGTCTTGCACGAAAAGGTCCAAGACTTAACTGGTTATTAAAGGGGAGAAGGCTTCCCAAGTGACCATTCAAACGCTCTGCTGGTACACAGTGATTGGCTGGACCCCCTTTGACAGTCTTGAGAAAAGCTGATTTAGAAACATTTACCTTGGGGCTAGAGAGATGGCTCACAGGTTAAGAGCACTGCCTGCTGTTCCAGAGCAACCACATGGTGGCTCACAATCATCTGTAATGCCCTCTTCTGGTATTCAGACAGAGCACTGAATACATAAGAGAGATAAATCTTTGAAAAAAAAAAAAAAAAGAATGTTTATCTTGTCTGTTGACACTTCGTTGTTGGCGGTTGTATTTCCCTGATGCCTGCTGGTTGCTGTTGTTTAGACACTAGGAACGGAGCCTAGAGCATGCTAGACAAATGCCCTTCCTCTGAGTTACATCCCCAGCCTGTGGTGTCTTGACAATTTTATTTTCCCTGTTTAATCTCCTTCCTGTTTTGTTTTCTCATATAGGGAGTTATTTATTCCCAGACTGCTGTTGACAACTATGGTGAATTGGGACAAAGCATGTTTGAAAAGGCCTTTGATAATATCCCAGCTAAGCGAATTGGAATCCCTGAGGAGGTGATGTATATGTCTGGCATTGATGAGAGTGACTTGAGAAATGTGTGACATTTGGAACCCTCGGCACGTGGCCTGGCTCACTAATAGAGACAATTATTCCACTGCCACCAAACTGTTTCTCCTGTGCTTTGGGCTCTGGGAAATAACCTAGTTAATTGTTTTGACTTCTGAGGGCAGAATTTTCCTCAGGAATGCAGGTTGTGAAGTTAAAGACAACATGTTTTCTTGTTTCATGCCTCTTTGCAGCTACATTATTTTACCACATGCAGTGTTGGTGCAAGCCGCTCTACGGAAGCCAGATAATTATAGACTCATGAAGTTCAGTATGTAGAAACCAATAGTTTTTTCAAATGACCTAGAAGTAAACGTAGCTCTAATGATGGTGGAAGTGGGGGAGAAGGTTCTTATTGAAGAATGAAAAAAAACAGATAAATAAAGGAATTGGGGGCTGGAGAGATGGCTCAGTAGTTAACAGCAGGAACTGCTCTTCAGAGGACCTGAGTTCAATTCCCAGCAACCACATCAGAAGGTTAGCAGCTGCCTATAATTACCACTTTGGGGGGATCCAGCGCCTCTGGCCTCTGCTGGCAGGCACCTGCACTCACATGTGTAATCCTACACACACACACACACACACACACACACACACACACACACACACACTCATACACACACACTCATACACACACACACTCATACACACACACTCATACACACACACACTCATATACACACACACTCATATACACACACACTAACAACATAAATATTTGAAATAAATATACGTCATATTTCTTGGTAGGAGAATCAATTTTATTAAAAGTCAATTTTTGCTGGGCCCATGCCTTTAATCCTAGTACGCAGGAGGCAGAAGCAGACAGTGAAATCTCTGTGAAAATGAATCCAGCCTGGTCTACATAGCAAGTTCCAGGCCAGCCTGGGCTACCTAGTGAAACTCTGTCTCCAAAAATCAAAGAAACAAGATCCAAAACAAAATTTAAGGCAAATTACAAAGTTTTAGATGCCAGTAAGATGGGTCATCAGGTAAAGATATGATTCGAACTCCCACAGGTTGTCCCTTGACTGCCACATAAACAGTGGCACACATGAGTTCAGTGCCCCCGGAGGTCAGAAGAGGGTGTTGGATCCTCCAAAGCTGGAATTAACAGGCCATTGTGAGCTGTGTGACATGGGTGCTGGGAACCAACTCAGGTTCTTGGCAAGAGCAAAGACATGTTCTTAACTACTGAGTCATCTCTCCAAGGCAATTAAAAAGATTTTCTTAAATAGTCAGATTTCCTTATATCAATGTTTAAATTACATATAATTTTGGAATTTAGCATTTTGAGAAGAGTTATCTAGATAAATATTTGTGCAAAAACTATCCAAGATTTTTAAATTTAAATTTATTCATTTTCATTGTGTGTAGGTGTGTGTGTGTGTGTGTGTGTGTGTGTGTGTGTGTGTGGTGTGTGTTTGTGTGTGTATTCATGCCACATATATGTGTATGTGTGTGTATGCTTCCCTTGCACTGCACACACACACACTGATAGGTCAGTCAGCACATGTGTTAGGACACCTTTAGAAGCACATTACACCATCTATTTTGAATGTGGTCCTGAATGTGGTCCCCCGCTGTAGGGAGAGAGAGTCTATTTCAAGGCATGAAATCCTAAACTAGCGTAGATACTATACTAAAACTTAGAAGATACCAGCTGGGCATGGTGTCACATGCCTTTAGTCTCAGTACTATGGGAGGCAGAGGCACAGTCAGCTCTCTGTGAGTTAGAGGCTAACCTGGTCTACGTAGAGAGTTTTAGGAGAGCCACTATGGCAACATAGACAGAGTCTGTCTTAAAAAAACAAAATAATAATAAGGAAGATGCTGCCCCAAATAACCATTTGATGGGCTATGTTCTGTTAACATCTTCCTTCTGAAAGGAAAGACTTTAAATTATTTGAAATGAGCGGATAACATGATTAAATTTTACTTGGGATAGATGGCTTTTTGTTAATGTGAGTTAGAGTGTCAGAGTCATATTAGAAATTTAATTCAAGAATGTAAGAAATACTACTTCATTTAAAAAATAACAAGCATTATGTTAATATTTTAGATACAATAGCTACCTTTTCCCAAACAAAGCATTTCTTTTTATATTCATTTGATACATTTACAAACTTTTTAATTTGTGGCTTTCTCACATGTGCTGGACCATTGCCTTTGCGTCTTCATTCAATCTGTTGAAATCTGACTTTTTAGCAAAACCATAGGAAGAAAGTCTGGGTTCCTACAGCTGGAGAGCTGGAAAAGAAGAGATCATTTGAAAAGCCGTCCAGATGAAGATCAATCTTTTTATTTTTTTGTTTTATTTTATTTTTTTTGGTTTCTTGAGACAGGGTTTCTCTGTAGGCTTGGAGACTGTCCTGGAACTCACTCTGTAGACAAGGCTGGCCTGGAACTCACATAGATCCACCTGCCTCTGCCTCCCTAGTGTTGTACCACCACTGCCTGGAAATCTCTTTTTTTTTCTTAATTCAACAAGTGATAAGCAATTTATTTATCTATTTTGGTTTGGTTGGTTGGTTTTGTTTTTATATGTATTTTTTGAGACATGTATTCCAGGCTGGCCCCCAATTTGATATGTAGCAGAGAATGACTTGAATCTTTGATGCCCCTGCTTCAGTGTCTCGAGTGCTAGGATTACAGGCTGGCACCACCTGGTTTATTCACTGTGGGAGAGTGACGCCGGGATCTTGGGCCTGCTAGAGGTCGGCTACATCAGCCCCAACAGTTTCTTTAAAATTAGTTGCAGTGTGGAACCTGACATGGTATCACTATACTCCCTTTTCTTTTTTTATTTAAAGATTTATTTTTATGTATTCAGTGTTCTGCCTGCATGTATGCCTCACTTCCTTTGTAAAAAAGAAAGGAAGAAAGAAGAAAAAAGGTGCTTACTGAGAGGGGGGCACTTGTTTGGAGAAGAGGAGATTCAGTGGGAATAGGAGAGAGATGAGAGAGGGTAATGGGGAGAATGACTGAAATTCATTATATACATACATGAAAATGTCAAAAATTGGGGGCTGGAGAGATGGCTCGAGGTTAAGAGCACTGACTACTCTTCCAGAGGTTCTGAGTTCAATTCCCAGCAACCACATGGTGGCTCACAACCATCTGTAATGAGATCTGGTGCCCTCTTCTGGTGTGCAGATATACATGGAAGCAGAATGTTGTATGCATAATAAATAAATAAAATCTAAAACAAAAAAAACAAAAACAAGAAAATGTCAAAAATTTTAATGAATACATGAAAAAAAAAACTTGTCCAGATACTCACTTTAACTATAATCCAGCCATTTTAAACATCAGGTAAACATTATGTTTCATTAAAAAAGTGGTTGTGGAGGCCAGGTGGTGGTGGTGCACACCTTTAATCCTAGCACTTGGAAAGCAGAGGCAGGACAATCTCTGTGAGTTCGAGACCAGCCTGGTCTACAAGAGCTAGTTCTAGGACTGCCTCCAAGGCCACAGAGAAACCCTGTCTCGAAACTGCCCCCCCCAAAAAAAGTGGTTGTGGAACTCGAGAGATTGCCAGTGGTTATGAGCACGTGTTGAAGCCAGATGGTGGTGGCACACACCCGTAATCCCAGCACTCAGGAGGAACTCTGAGTTCCAGGGCAGCCTGGTCTACAGAGTGAGTTCCAGGACAGCCAAGGCTACACAGAGAAACCCTGTCCTGAAAAACAAAACAACAAAAAAGCACATATTGCTCTCACCGAGAACCCAGGTTTGCTTCTCAGGATCGACATTAAGTGGCTCACAACTGTGGGTCTGTGAGGTCTGAGTCCTTCTGGATCCTCAAGCACCTGCACTCATGAGTGTACATGCCCACACAGGACACGAGCCTTATACACACGTGTAAGTAAAATGTAAAAACTAGTGGGAGAGCCCTTTCTTGAGATGGCTGCCACTCTACTTCTCTGTGGAGCAAAAGCACTTGGTGTGTGTGTGTGTGTGTGTGTGTGTGTGTGTGTGTGTGTGTGTGTGTGTGTCTGAGCATGTGTCAGGACATGCATGTGCTATGGTGCATGTGGAATTGTTTCTCTCCTACCCTCTGAGGGGTCTGATCACATTCGGGCTGTCTGCTCCCCTCACTGTTGTTTGGTTGTTTGTTTGTTTAACAAATACGTCAGTCCTAGGAGAGGGCTGTGCTCAGTTCCATCACCCTTTGCAGAACTCCTTTTACCATCAGTAAAATGAATTCTTTTTAGTTTGGGGAGTTTCTCTAGAACCTCACCAAGTGACTACATGGGGCGGGGGGGAGTGATGGGGACCTTGAAGTCCCGCTGGTGGAAAGCTCCTGTGATCTGCATAGCTGTGCCTTGGGCCTGACAGGGCCACAGACTGAACAAATCAGAATGCCAGCCCTGCTACACAACCTTACTCTGTCTGGGACCAAGCTGTAAGGAGCATGTGGCAGTGACGACAAATAGGATTGAGTCAGACGAGGGGAGCTTCAGAAGGGAAACTGCCGAAATTTGGGGTTCCACCTGCAGCTTCTTCACGCCCTGATGCTTGACTGCTACTGTCCAAGGCCTCTTCACATCCTACTGCCTTTACCCTGATCTTTTACCTGACTTCACTGTTGTCCAAACTGTAAAAGCACACGGTCTCCGTGCTGTCAGATCCTGCTGCTCATACATGAGGATTCATGATGAAGTCCTGCGGTTTGAGATGTGGTCATTCAGGAGTACCAGGCTCCCGGGAATGGAGAAGAAAAGCCTTTGTTCCTTTTCTTAATTTTTTTTAGCCTTTCCTCTTATGTATACACATTTCCTCTTCTGTCCCCAGGTCTCATCCTTGGTGTGTTTCCTGCTGTCCCCTGCAGCATCCTTTATCACTGGACAGTTGGTCAATGTGGACGGGGGCCAGTCTTTGTATAGTCACTCCGTCAGTATACCGGGTAAGCAGCCAGAAGTAAAGTCATTAGCTCTTCACCTGCCCAGGCTTCGTGTCTTAAACACTACTGCAGAGGGGAAGGCTTTCTATTACAGGGCATCAAAAAGTACAAAATGTTTATGTTTGTGATAGGACTTTAAAGAAAATGTTCTCAGCTGAAGAAAATCTCTAAACCTGTAAGTACAAAGAGTGATAGAGAGGAGGCAAAAAGCTGCCTATGTTTTAAAGTTTTAATTTCCCTTTTCCTCTCTAGTAAGGGGTTCACATAGATGGAAGAGTCTGTGCAGTCTAACTCTACTTTGTTCTCTCTTTGGAGTATATATAATGATCAGTTTCTGTCTCTAATTGTTTCTTGATAATTTATTTAAATTTTTTTTACACGCATTGGTGTAAAAGTGTCAGATCCCTTGGAGCTGAAGTTACAGACAGTTGTGAGCTGCCATGTGGGTGCTGGGAATTGAACCCGGGTCCTCTGGGAAAACACCCAATGCTCTTAACCACTGAGCAATCTCTCCAGCCTCCCCCCCATTTTTTATTCATAAAAGCAGTATTTATTTTACTTTATTGAGACAGAATCTCTCTGTATAGCCCAGGCTGCCCTCCGCCTCCTGAGTGCTGGTATTTCAGGTCTGTGCAATGATGCTTGACTTGAAAATGTGTTTTTGTAAATTCAGTTCAATAACAATATTACTTGGTGTTGGTGGCACACGTCTTTAATCCCAGCTCTCAGGAGGCAGAGGCGAGTGAGTTCCAGGTCAAACTGCAAAGCAATACAAAGAAACCGTGTCTCAAAAAACAAACAAACAAAAAAAACAAAAACCAAGAACAAAAAACCCCAATATTACATGATTGGTTGTGTGTGTTTGTATCTCTCTTGGATTTGGAAGGGTCTTAAAAAATCAGATAGTCTAATCCAGGTGTGGTGGCACTGACCTTTAACTCCAGAACTCAGGAGGCAGAGGCAAGCAGATCTCTGAGTTCCCAGGCCAGCCAGGGCTACATGGAGAGACCCTGTCTCAAAACAAACAAACAAACAAACAAACAAAAATCATATGTTCAGCGACCTAGTTTTACCAATGACAAATCCCCAGAAAGTAAAAAGCACCAGCTGAAGAGTGACTCAGTTACACACACTGGCTGCTCTTCCAGAGGAGCCTTCATGGTGGCTCACAGCCATCTGTAACTCTAGTTCTGGGTGAGCTGATACCCTCCTCTGGCCTCTACAGGCACCAGGCACACATGTGTTAGCTAGAGATGCATGCAAGCATTCACACATACACATAAAACATACAAATTTTAAAACATGCTAATGTCCAGGGATATTGCTCAGTTGTAAACTACTTGACCAGCACACACAAACCCTGGATTAAATTCCCAGCACCCCACAAAGCCAGAGGTGGTAGTTTAGCATGCCTATAATCCCAGCATTCAAGGTGGTAGAGGCATGAGGATCAAAAATTCAAGGTTATTCTCAGCTACATGAGGCCAGCCTGGTCTGTGTAGATTAGAGGTCTCAAAATAAACAAATAAATAAATAAATAAATAATTTTTTAAAAAGTATGCTAAGCCAGGCATTGGTGGTGCATACCTTTAATCCCAGCACTCAGGAGGCAGAGGCAGATGGATCTCTGTGAGTTCGAAGCCAGCCTGGTCTACAGAGCGAGTTTTAGGACAGGCTCCAAAGCTACACAGAGAAATCCTGTCTCGAAAAACCAAAATAGATAAATAAAAAGCATGCTAAAACCCCCAAACCTCAGAAAATGTGTGTGTGTGTGTGTGTGTGTGTGTGTGTGTGTGTGTGTGTGTGTGTGTATTTGACCTCTTTCCAAATACAGTTACAAGTGGCTATTAGCAAATTAACATGCGGCTGATAAGACTGCCTGCCACCAGTCTTTTTTCCATACTTGTGAATGTCTAATATGAATATGGTGATATTCTTAATACTACAGTTAGGTAGCTGGGTTTTTTGTTTGTTTGTTTTGGTGTTTTGAGACATATGTTGCCCTGGCTGTCCTGGAACTTACTATGTAGACCAGACTGCTCTCAAACACAGAGATCCACCTGCTTCTGCTTTCCAAGTGATGGGATTAAAGGTGTGCACCACCACAATCCTAATACTATATTTGTTAGGACCTCAGTTGCAAAGACAAAAATGCCAAGGTGGTATTTCATCAATAGTGAGCGCAGTGCAGTTGAATCAGTGCTGCTTACTGGTGGCTGAGGTGTTTTGCTTCAGAAAAGGAAAGAGAAGCTAGGCAGGATGGCACATGCCCTTAATCCCAACACTTGAGAGGCAGAGGCAGACAGATCTCTGTGAGTTTGAAATCTGGTTTATGGTCTACATAGTGAAATCCAGGACATCCAGGTCTATGTAGAGAGACCCTGTCTCAAAAGAAAAACGAGAATGTATTTCCTGGGAATGTTGGGGGATTAAGTTAGATTACACATGATCGAAGAGCCAGGAGAGGGGGAGGATCTCATTTTAGAATGATTTACATGGTTCTGAATCTGCTTTGTGTTGGATCAGTGCACAAAGATGCCCACTGTTAACGAATAACCTGAGGCAGAGGGTGGGAGGCACTGACAGTTCCTCCCTTTACACACAGAAGACCGATGCTTTCCAACTGGGAAAGCTAATGAGTGGCTGGCCTGGCATTCAAATCTAAGGATTTTTTGCAAAACTTTTTGTCCTACAGATTTCTTTTTCCAAGCCTTGATGAGTTAAAAACACAAGCAAGCATGACATTTGGTTAGAAACTAGGACAAAGGTTTAAGAGTTTTGCAAGTGACATGCTCTTTTCCACTTACTAAACAGATCATGACAACTGGCCTGAGGGAGTTGGGGACTTTTCTGTGGTCAGGAGAATGAAGGAATCTTTTAAGAAGTCCAAGCTCTAAGGCATCTCTAAGCACCTGCCTGCCATGTTCCTGTGTGCCTTAGCATCTTGAGAATGCTTTGTACTTCACAAGAGATTATAATTTCTGTGGGGGCAAAAAAAAAAAACACCCTAATTTTAATGCTATCAGTTTTATCTATGCAAAAACTGCTCCCAAAATAAATGTACCTTTGTGTCCAAATCAGTTATCTTTTAACCAATGTTTTTTAAAGTTTTTTTTAAATACGTGTAAATTTGTGTCTCTGTGTGTATGTGTGTATGTGTTGCTGTAGGTTTCCCAGCCTGTGCCGCTGCCACTTCAGCCCCAAATAACACACAGCAACACTATATTAGTTATAAAACTGTTGACCAATGACCTAGGGCTTCTTACTGACTAGCTTTGTCTTAATTATTAACCCATAACTATTAATCTACATATTTCTATCTGGCCTTATCTTACCAGAGAACACCTGGCCTGTCCTATCTTCCTGGTCCGCTACATCATCTCTTTTTGGTGGGCTCCCTCGGCCTACTTTTCCCAGAATTCTCCTCGCCCCACCTATCTTCCTGCCTCTATTAGCCAAACAGCGTTTTATTCATCAACCAATAAGAGAGGCACATATACGGAAGAACATCTCCCATCTGGTGTGTGCACGTGAGTACAGTGACCGAAAGACCAAAGAGGTCAGAGACATCAGATGAGCAGGAATTTCAAACAGTTGGGAGCCACCTGACATGGGTGCTGGAAACCGAATTCACTCAGGTCTTCCACAAGAGCAATGAACGTGCTTTACCACTGAGCCATCTCCATCAGAGGCTGAGAACCTGTGTCCTACAGTGTCTCTCTTCTTCATCCCCTATTGACAACACCTATGGCCATTTGACAAAGGGAGAAAAAAACAAAACAAGCATGTAAACCGGGTGTTGGGGCACTGAGACAGGCGGATCTCTGTAAACTCCAGGCCAGCCTGGTCTCCAGGGCGAGTGCTAAAACCCTGTCTCGGAAAACAAAAAACGAAAACGGCCCAGTTCAATTTTCACAAGGCAGGGTAAGAGAAATAATCTGTAAAACTGTCTGGGGGGGGGGGTGAAGCTAAACTGCACAGCTATATGAAATTCTAGTTTGATCCCCAGCACCTCAAACTAGACCCAGACCTATACCAGTTCAAAACCATCTTTCCACCTGTACCTCCCCCCATACATTATCCTCATTTTCCCCATTGTCCTGCCCACTCTTTTAATTCTCATACTTTAATAGGGGGGAATTTATAGCAAGCAAACCTTGCAGGTCTTCACTAGCTGAAACAGCAAGTTCAAAAACTAGAAAGAGCCACATAGGAAAAGGCTTACCACATACTATAAGCTTTAAAGACAATATAACACAGAAAGTAGCTATTTTCAGTATAACTACTCCGAAATCTGAGAGAAAAACAAGGGATTTTGAACTATGAGACAAAAACATCTTTTTTTCAACTAAGTTCACTCCCCGAGAGGGGGTGCACCGTTCCTGGAAGTACTGCAATACCAGGTCGATGCGTGGAGTGGACGGAGCAAGCTCCTATTCCAACTCCTAGCTCCAAAAATCCATTTAATATATTGTCCTCGGATAGAGGACGTATCAGATATTAAACTGATAAGAACAGATACTACACTTGATCTTAGCCAAAAGGCCGAGAAGCGATACCCACCGCCTCCCACGCTCCCTTACCCAGCGCTCGCGACCCACACCAACGTCGTGGTGACCGCTCGCGAACCTGCCTCCTGCCTCCTCCCCGCGCCTCCTTCCGCTTCGCGGCCGTGTCCGCGGCCTCGGCAACCCACTCGCTCCCTCAGATCCACAGCTTCCGCTACAAATTCCACGACCCTGGCGCTCCCGGCATCCCGCGCGCGCGGCCGTCGCATCTCATTTGCATGTCCCCGCCCCCGCACGAGGGACGTGGTGGCACCAGGATTCCTCCTGGCAGCCTCCGCGCGGCGCTCCAGCATCCCGGAGCACTTCCTGTTTACACTCCACCGGAAACGGAAACTCGAGGGCAGGTCCGCGGCCCGAGGCACCTGAAGTGGCAGTTTTTCGGACCTGTTTGAGTGATTCTCCTTGCCCCGAGGACGATCTTCTCCTGTCGGCCGAGTGACTGGTTCCGAGTCGGGCGTCGTCGCTGGGAACGAATGAACGAGACTGGTGAAAGGGGAGGTCTGCACCGCTTCTCCAAAGCCTTGAAGCTATGTGTGACTGACAGCGTGACCTCGGCTCCTTCACCTGGTCACCTGAGCGAGTGGGGTGTCCCCGTCTTCCTAAAGCAGTTTCTGAGCTCGCCGCAAGCTCGATCTGTAGCCTTCCCGTGTTTGTTAAGGCTCCACACACAAGCATAGTAACTCACATCAAGCAAACGCCTGTGTAAACGTTGAATAAATACATCTCCGGACATTGGTGCCTAATTCATGGTTCCTGGAACTTGGACAATTATTATTATTACTATTTTACTTTTATACTCGAGTTTGCAGTCTTTGAGCACTGTGGTATCATTGGGAGTTGTGTGTGCCTGCCCTTGTTGAGCGCACAGCATATAGTGTTCAGCAAACGTTTGTGGGGTGGCTAAGCGTAAGTGCTGCCGCACACACGCCCAGAATAAGAAGCATCTGGGAGCCCCTGGCTGATTCAGGGGGCACTGGCCTAATTCAGGCGGGAAGGGGTAATCTGTGGCAAGGGGTGACCGAACAGCAGAGAGGAGCAAGATACTGGGGATGTTCTGGAAAATGTTTTGAGGTCAAGATTGGAAGGTGGCAGGCAAGAAGTTTCTGCGACAGATAGCATCGACCTTTTCCCTCGTTTGCTGAAGAACTTTAAAGTTTGAGCTTTTTGTCAGCCACTTAGGTCAACGTCTGGGGTGGGAGGAAGGAAGATGCCCAAATAACCAGCCCTGAGAACAAACTTAGCATGCATGGGCTCTGGAAGGTCATGGTTCCCTCTGTAAAGCAATTGCACAGTCCCTTTAAATGTCTTGGTGGGGGTGGGCACAGCAAATGCTTAGAGATAAGGGTATTTGCTTCTAAGCAGGGTAACTTGAGTTCCATTCCTGACCTACCCACCTGAAGAAGGCAGTCACTCCTGCCACTTCTAATCTCCACATGTTCACTATGGGATGCAACACACACACACACACACACACACACACACACACACACGAGCACACAATTGTGGAACTATAGAGAGAAAAAGCAGGGAGCCAGTTGGCATCTACCTGTAATTCCAGCACTTGAGAAGTGTACATAATTTCAGGTTTCAAATCAAGCATCAGCCCTGAAGCCACTGAGGCTAGCTAGCATGGCCTCCATAGCGAGGGAATTTTCTTAAAAATATACAAGGAGCCTGGTGGTGGGTGGTGGCGGTGGCAGTGGCACACACCTTTATTCCCAGCACTTGGGAGGCAGAGGCAGGTGAATCTCAGTGAGTTGGAAGCCAGCCTGGTAGGAAAAAACAAATCTGCAAGGGTTGGCTGGAGAGATGGCTCAGTGGATAAAAGTTCTAACTGCTCTTGCAAAGGACAAGTTTTCAGTTTGATTGCCAGCACTCAATATCAGATGGCTCACAATCACCAGCAGGTCTACTCAGGAGGGTCTGCAGACACCATCACACATATGCACACAACCAGAAACACAGGTGCACATAACTAAAAATCTTTTAAAAGGGAAAAATAATCAGGGTGGGGGCTGAGGTAGACAACAAGGTAAGGAAAGCCACAGGATTCACTCTGTGTGTGTGTGGGGGGGGGTCTCCCTTTGCAGCCTCAAGACTGAAGGAATTTATGTTCTGGAGCCTGATAGTATCAAATATCAATGCAGCACTCAAAATGCTATATCAATAGAACCTGATGACTATCAGAGACACCTAAAGAACACAACACAGGCCTTTTCGTTTTGTTTTGTTTCTTTTGTTTGTTTAGACAGGGTTTCTCTGTGTAGCCCTGGCTGTCCTGGAACATGCCCTGTAGAGTAGGCTGACCAGAGTTCAGTTGCCTGTCCCTGCCTCCCTCCTGAGTGCAGGCAATGAAGACATGCACCAGCACACCCAGTTCTCAACAGAGCAGGCTTTTTAATTTATAAACTTTTGTGTGATACTGAAGTCACTCGGCATCTGAAGCAAAGCCCTCTGGAAGCTTAAGTGTAGGCTGTGTGGATGAACTTTCTTTAGCTCTCAGGGCAGCAGAACTCTTCACAGATAGGAGATTGGAACTGTCATATTCCCCCTGAAGAGGAAACTGCATGACGAAGGAGAACAAGTAGAAACAGTCCTGGGTTGTGTAGGGTCCGAGGAAACGCTGAAGGAAGACCTCAGACTCAAATAGGATATAACTGCAAGGAGCATTCTATTATACCAGCATGCATGTGGGGTCATTCACTTGCACAAAATGGTAACTAACGACCCTGAGAGGGACCAGCAAGCTCCTTTTAAGCACACCTAAGGGGAGTTTCAGGGTCAGCTACATAATTGGTTAAGCAAGCATTGGTCACATTAATATATTTCTAATTGACTGAGGTTTGGTCTTATCACTTTTGGACACATCTGCACAAGCTCGGATGTGACTCAGAACGAGGCTGCTAGGTTTGTACTTGAGATACTGTGAGGCTGACTTAGGCCCTGTCCTCTCTTCCTCCACCCAGAATGTAAGGGCCTTGTAGACAAAGGGCCCTTTGTTACAAAAGACACCTGTGTGTCCTTCTCAGAGAACTGAAACTTAAATTCAGTTTTAAAAGGTGGAAGAGTTTAACCCCTATCAGATTCCTAGGGCCCAAGCCAGAATGCAGGTTCTACTAGTCTGCAGTGGGTGTGTGTTATCCAGAACTCTTCTGAAGCAAAATTTACGGTGTTGCCTACTAAAGTCTTTCATTAATAAAGACATATTTTAGTAAGTATAAAATGTAGGATTTTGAACGTAGTGAGTGGCTAATTGTAAAATACCTGAACGTAAATGTGTTAAATAATGATGTTTTGGGGATGTTGAATTCAACACATTACTAAACTTAAGCCAGGAATTAGAGTGTATACCTGTAATGGTGATAGTTGGGCAGCTGATGTAAGAAGACCCAAGTTTGTGGATAGTCTTGGCCACTTAAGGAAATCTTGACTCAAAAAAATAATAAATGGCATGAAGGGGCTTGGAACACAGCTCAGTTAATGAAGGACTTGCTGTGCAAGCACAAGGACTTTTAATCCCTAGTATTCATTTTAAAAATGGGGGCAGGGACCAGGTGGTGAAGACACACACCTTTAATCTGGCACTTGGCAGTTTAAGATCGTAGAAAAGGAGTCACAGTCCCGCCCTCGGGAGCAGGAGTGACAGGCTGATGCAGCACCAGAGGTGAGGCCAATGGATGGGAAGTGAGAAGGGAACCGCTGTCTGAATGCCCCTGCCTGCCATGGTACCCTCTACAAAATACAAATGTTCAATCCTTTTTAGTACGTAGTTGAGGCCTACAAAGTATGGAGAGTACAGAAAAAACTATCCAAGTTCATTAAACCAGAAAATTGGCCAAATCAGACTTTGAACAAGTGATATAAAACGGTTGTGGACATAAAAGCCCTCCCATTAGCCTGACGGTGGTGGCGCACTCCTAGATAGAGTCAGAGCACTCGGGAGGCAGAGGCAGGCGGATCTCTGAGTTCGAGACAACCTGATCTACAAGGGCTAGTTCCAGAACAGCCTCCAAAGACAGAGAAACTCTGTCTTGAACCCCCGCCCCCCCAAAAAAACCAAACATCAACAACAAAAATGCTTTCCCATTGCAGAGCAGAGGCAGGTGAGCAGGTGAATCTCAAGAGTTCGAGGCCAGCCTGGTCTACAAAGCAAGTTCCAGGACAGCCAGGGCTGTTATAAAGAGAAAACCTTGTCTCGAAACATAAAACTAAATAAACACAAAGAAGAAAAGAAAAGAAGCAGTACCCACACGTGTGTGAGGCGCTATCACTAAGTCAGACGTCTTTGCTGAGCCCTGAATGAGGCCAGCGGCCCCCCAACTGATTCTGGGTGTGTTCGCATCACTATCTACCCGAGCCTTGATCACCCCACAAACGTCTCGCTGAGTGCCTACTGCACCTTGGGCACCTGACAAGGGCTGGAGCACTGAGAGAAGTGCTGATGACACTACAGTCAATAAAGAGCGCAGACTGGAGTAAGAGAGCCAGAGGGCTGAATTAGCTCCAATAGCCTGGACGGGGTAACACCCCAGGATCGCTCTTGCGATGGGCGCAGGAGAGGCCTTCGGTCTGTGCTAAGTCACCAGGTGAGAGAAGGGAGGACGCGGTGTCAGTCACCCGCAACTTTAGGATTGGGGCAAGCGCCACGGACACAGCGCCGACCTCCTGACTCGGAATCACCCCTCGCAGAGAAAGAACAGGAGATTCCCCCTCTTCGGCCACCGTCCGCCTCCCAGGATCTCAAACAATCCAGCCCACGCCCCTTTTCTCTATGGTAGCCTAAGAGGAATTGCAGCCGAGTCACCTAAGTGCGGCGCAGAACCTGCAGGGAGGGAAGCTCGTCCTGAGATCGCCACGCCCCTCGTGCGGGGGCGGGATATGCAAATGAGACGCGACGGCCTCGCGCGAGGAATGCCGGGAGCGCCAGAGTCGTGGAATTTGTAGCGGAAGCTGTGGATCTCAGGGAGCGAGTGGGGTGCCGAGGCCGCGGACACGGACGCGAAGCGGAAGGAGGCGCGGGGAGGAGGCAGGAGTCAGGTTCGCGAGCGGTCACCACGACGTTGGTGTGGGTCGCGAGCGCTGGGTAAGGGAGCGTGGGAGGCGGTCGGTATCGCTTCTCGGCCTTTTGGCTAAGATCAAGTGTAGTATCTGTTCTTATCAGTTTAATATCTGATACGTCCTCTATCCGAGGACAATATATTAAATGGATTTTTGGAACTAGGAGTTGGAATAGGAGCTTGCTCCGTCCACTCCACGCATCGACCTGGTATTGCAGTACTTCCAGGAACGGTGCACCCCCTCTCGGGGAATAAATTTGGTTGAAAGACAGGGAATGGCTTGAGTCAGCACCATTAGTTGTGATGTGAATTTCTTAGTTGTTTCTGTAGGCTCAATGCTAGCAGTTGAGTTTCTGTGGGGTAAGTAGGTGCTCAGTTTAATTCCTATATACTTGTTGGCTCATAACTATCATGACATCTGGCTCTCAGGCATACATGCAGAGACAGTACTATAGATACATAGTAGGTTCTCTTTTTTATAGGAAGTTTTATCATGTGTCCAACATTCTGCCTTCATGTATATACACACCAGACAAGGGAACCAGATCTCATAACAGGTGGTTGTGAGCCCCTATGTGGTTGCTGGGAATTGAACTCAGGATCTCTGGAAGAGCAGTTGGCCCTCTTTAACTTCTAAGCCATCTTTCCAACCTCTAGATCTTAAGAACAGTGTGAACTATAAAAACAGGAAGAGTAAAAGTGCATTTTCAACGACTGTAGGACACTACACCTTAACCCAGAGTGGCCTGAAAAAAAGGGTGAAGATTTGTGGTATTTTTAGTTCGTTGATGGTCTTGCTTGTATTGGCCTGTTGTTCACATGTCCTGTAATTTCAGGTTCTCCATTGTTTCTAAACAAGTATTCCCTCATGTACATTCGTGGCCCTGGTTACTGGATGAGGACAATTATGCTGTCTCCAACCTTTAATGTCGTTGCTTGGGAGGCAGAGGCAGGTAGACACCTGTGAAATCAAGGCGTCTGGGCTACTATGTACAGAGTTCCAGGCCAGCCAGGGATACATAGTGAGCTATCTCTCCAGCCCTAGCTAAGTCTTTCGAAGGAGTTTTAGTGTTCATGAGCACATTATACCTACATTATCTTTTCAGCGTGTTGAGAAAGGTACAACACAAGCAAAGGCTGGGAGCTAGCTGGTTTAGAGGAAGAGGTCTTTGTGGATGGACTCTTTCATATAGCAAAGGAAAACAATGCCTTCTGGGAAGTGAACTAAGTAAGTCTTTAAGATTAGGGGCTGGAGAGATGGCTCAGGTTAAGAACACTAACTTCCAGAGGTCAGGTTAAGAACACTAACTTCCAGAGGTCCTGAGTTCAATTCCCAGCAATCACATGGTGGCTCACAACCATTTGTAATGAGATCTGGTGCCCTCTTCTGGTGTGCAGATATACATGGAAGCAGAATGTTGTATACATAATAAATAAATAAAAATCCTTTAAAAAAAGATTAAAAGGAAAAAACAGCCTGGAGGTGGTGAACGCCTTTAACCCCAGTATTCAGAAGGTAGAGGCAGGCAGATCTCTGAGTTTGAGGCCAGCCTGGCCTACGGGCAAGGTCCAGGACAGCCTCCAAAGCTACAGAGAAACCATGTCTCAAAAAACAAAAATAAATAAATAAAACCTCATTAAACTGATCTTTGAAACTGGGTGGGATTTTTAAGGCCTCTCTTCCAGAAAACAAGAACTTGGTTGTTAGGCCTGAACCTCGGTACCACGTACCATCATTTCAATGGAAAGTGTCTTAGTGATTGGAACTTCTAGTGCAGTTTAGAGTTCTTCCATTTGAAAATGGGATATTTGCATGAGATTGCTTGAATCTTGTTTCCTTGTCTCTCCCTCCCCATCACAACTCTCAGAGTCTGAGGGAGATTTTTCTCTTGATAAAGGAACAAAACAAGTGAACATCTTATTTGTAAATTGATAACTGGTAACTAGTGGTAAACTTGCAGAATTCTTTGAAGCCTAATCCTAGGTAGCCTTAGGAAAATGGAACTTAATTATTTTTGTACCTGTATTCACCTTGTTTTTTCAAGATACCATAAATGATATTTTCTTTTTCAGAGCTGCTTCTTTTTTTTTTAGATTTATTTATTTATTTATTTATTTATTTATTTTTATTATGTATACAGTCTTCTTCATGCATGCCAGCAGAAGGCACCATATCTCATTCAAAGTGGTTGTGAGCCACCATGTGGTTGCCGGGAATTGAACTCAGGACCTCTGGAAGAATAGTCAGTGCTCTTAACCACTGAGCCATCTCTCCTGCTTATTTGGGGCTACTATTTTTTTTTTTTTTAGTTGATGTGTAATTAATAAAAGTGCTTTTTTTTTTTCGAGACAGGGTTTCTCTGTGTAGCTTTGGAGCCTATCCTGGCACTCGCTCTAGAGTCCAGGCTGGCCTCGAACTCACAGAGATCCACCTGCCTCTGCCTCCCGATTGATCAGAATTTTTTACAGTTGTGGCTGAATGTCTTTCAGTAGTCTTCCAAGGAGGGCCATTTTACTTTTTTAAGGTTACCTTTAAAGTCATGGGGTCATCAACTTTGACTACTTTGCATGTACCTGTTACGATAAATCTTTCTGCCAAAAGTCGCCGAGCCCCACACCACATGTGTGCTTTACTCCAGCCACCCACCCGAATTAGGGTCCCAATTAATGCACAGAGAGACTTGTATTAGGTTCAAAGCTGCTTGGCCAATGATTAGGATTCTCATCTGTTAGCTCAGTCTTAATTACCACAAACGTATATATTTTATAAGACTTTTCTTATTGGACACCTTATTGGCGTCCCTCCTTGCCGGTGGCTCACATTCCTACCTCCCCCCACCCCTGGTGCTTTTTGTTTTCTTTGACAGTCTTGTGTAGCTCAGGCTAGCCTCCAAGTGTTAATGGCTGGCCTTTAACCCCTAATGTTCCTCCCAGCTTCACCTCCCAAGAGGTAGGATAACAGGATTGTAACATCAAACTCCACTCTCTACTTTCTTCTTGGAAATGTAAAGTGTTGTGGGATATTCAATCACACTTTGTTTGCATTTGTGTTAATTAAATAAGCTCAATCTTGGGTCAGGAGGCTGAGTGAGCAACTAGTTGACAGAAAGTAATCAGACGATTTGAGGGTGTCTGGTAGATGGATAGAGACACGAAGTAGCAGGGAGGGACTTTGAGTGGCATGTTTTTTTGTTTTATTTATCTATTTATTTATTTGGTGGAGCAGAAGGATGCTCTTTCAGAGATAGCAGCAAAGAGAGGTCAGCTAGTTGCTCATTTCGGAGGAGCGGCAGGAGGGCCGGGCCAGCCACGCGGTTCGGTGGCTAAGTGGCCAGGTGAGGGAGGGGAGGGCATGGTGTCTGTCGCGCACTGTCAGGGACGCAGTGCCGGAGGACGGGGAGCCGGGGAGCAGAATCCCTCCGCGTCCACCACACTCCCGGACACCCGCTTGCCTGCGGCCGCCCGCCCGAAGCGGAAACAGCCTCTCCGGGGGGACAGTCGAAGCTTGTCTGCTCGCCCACGCAAAGTAGGAACCGTAGGTCATTCCTCTTCTACCACTTCGGCCTCAGAAACACCCTCCCTTTCCCACTACCCCCCCTCCACCGTGTACCCACTTCTCCTTGGAGGCCAAAGCAGAAGGGGCGAGAACGCCGCTCCGAGGCTGCCGGGAGGAGTCCCTGTGCCACCACGCCCCTCGTGCGGGGGGGCGGGGACATGCAAATGAGACGCGACGGCCGCGCGCGAGGAATGCCGGGAGCGCCAGATTCGTGGAATTTGTAGCGGAAGCTGTGGATCTGAGGGAGCGAGTGGGGTGCCGAGGCCGCGGACACGGCCGCGAAGCGGAAGGAGGCGCGGGGAGGAGGCAGGAGTCAGGTTCGCGAGCGGTCACCACGACGTTGGTGTGGGTCGCGAGCGCTGGGTAAGGGAGCGTGGGAGGAGGTCGGCATCGCTTCTCGGCCTTTTGGCTAAGATCAAGTGTAGTATCTGTTCTTATCAGTTTAATATCTGATACGTCCTCTATCCGAGGACAATATATTAAATGGATTTTTGGAACTAGGAGTTGGAATAGGAGCTTGCTCCGTCCACTCCACGCATCGACCTGGTATTGCAGTACTTCCAGGAACGGTGCACCCCCCACTCGGGGAATAAAGTTGGTTGAATGTAAGAGGTATCTATTCTTTTTAACTGATGGTGTGTTAAATGGTATTCTCTGGAACATAACAAAAGTGTGGTCCCAAAGATTTATAGAGTTTATTCGTTTTTTTTTTTTGCTGCTTACCTTACTTTTTGTTTTTGTCGGGTCCCCCCAGGAACTTACTTATTCAGTGGCAGGTCACCTTTTTGCTTATAGAATCCAACCATTATACTTGTGTTGCTGTAGCCTTTGACTTAGTCTGTTTCTTTCTAAATCCAATCTAATATTGGACATACATAGTCTTTTTGGTAGTCTGTCCCTGGAAATAAGCCTGGCAGACACCTCTACTTTGTTAAACTTTCTGTGCAGCTGGGGGGATAGAGGGTATCACTCTCTAAGGTGCAGCTTTCTCCTCTGATAGTTTATCTAGGATTCACTATTACTCCAACCCTACTTAGAAACACCTTAATACAGTCACTTACAGTCCCTCCCAGAGGTCACTTATAGTCCCTCCCACAAAGGAGAAAATCTTATCCTTCCTGGGAATGGCCATTTTCTTAAGTTCTTGGATTCCTTCTTTCTCTCGTCTCACTTGCCCCCTATATCAGGCCGACTTCTCCTTTCACCTGTCACCAAGCCATTTCATCAGCGTCAACAGGCCTTCCTACAGGCTCCAGCCTTACACCTTCCAGACTTGTCACTTCTCCATGTTTCTGAAAAACAAGGGTCTTTGGGGTCCTGGGTCACCAACTGGGATCTTCCTTTGTGCCTGTCACATACTTCAAAGTTGGGCACTTTGTGAACTCTGGCTGCAGCTAAACTTCTATGTGAGTCAAAAAAGTTAACCTTTTGGTCTCCTATTACCATCCTCTCCTCACCACCTGTCCCACCTTCTAACCAAGCATTACATCCCTCCAGAGTTCTCTCTATATACACGAGGGAGCTCTACCTCAGGCTACCTATACATGGTACACGGATGGCAGCTCCTTCCTACATGAAGGAGTATGCAAAGCAAGATATGCTAGTCTCAGACACCAAAGTGGTTGAGGCACAAACCCTTCCAGCACAAAGCACAAACCAACAGGCTGAGTTAATAGCTCTTACTCGTGCCTTTCGACTAGCAAAGGACAGTCCCTAAACCTTTATACAGACTCTAAGTATGCTTTTCACATTCTCTTGTCACATGCAGCTGTTTGGAAGGAGCATGGGCTACTAACAACAAAAGGAAGTTCTAGAACCAATTCAGATCAAATTATGGCCTCTCACCTTCCCACAGCTATAGGAATTGTCCACCACTGCTCACATCAAGCAAACAATTCCATTATTTCCAAGGGAAATAACGAAACTGATGAGGCAGCTAGAGCTGTGGCTCTCAGGGGCCTAGGTCCCCCTCACAAGCCACAAGGCACTCTCATTTTACAACCCCTTATTTCATCACCACCTCCCAATATTCAACAAATTTTATACTATCTGCACCAGATCTTTCACCCTAATAGTCAGGCTCTTTCTCATTTTATTAAAACCTATTTACAGCCTACCTCTAAAGATCTGTCCTATCTAAAGACTATCACTGCTTCTTGTAAGATCTGTCAAACTTCTAACCATATCCCTGGGCATCAGAGTCTCCCCTTCCCCACTCATCAAGCCAGGGGATCCCTCCCTGGGTCAGACTGGCAACTTGACTTCACCCACATGCCCACAGTTAGATGCTTTAGATATCTTTTAGTCCTAGTGGACACATTCTCAGGATGGGTAGAAGCTTTTCTCACCACTAATAACATATCAGTTTCTGATCTCCTTTTCAGGGAGATCATCCCCTGTTTTGGAGTTCCATCTTCCCTTCAGTCAGATAATGGTCCTGAATTTACCTCTCCAATCTCAAAAACTTTGGCAAAAGCCCTTAATTAACATCCCATGGCATTTCCATATCCCCTACCATCCCCAGTCTTCAGGCAAAGTTGAACGAACTATTCGTTCTCTCAAAAATTTTCTTATCAATCTCTCCCAAGAACTACATACAGATTGGATAAAACTCCTGCCATTGAGCCGGACGTTAGTGGTGCATGCCTTTAATACCAGCACTCGGGAGGCAGAGGTAGGTGGATCTCTGTGAGTTCGAGGCCAGCGTGGTCTACAAGAGCTAGTTCCAGGACAGCCTCCAAAGCCACAAAGAAACCCTGTCTCCAAAAAAAAAAAAAAAAAAAAAGGGGGGCTGGAGAGATGGCTCATAGGTTAAGAGCGCTGACTGCTCTTCCAGAGGTCCTGAGTTCAATTCCCAGCAACCACATGGTGGCTCACAACCATCCATTATGAAATCTGGTACCCTCTTGTGTGCAGATATACATGGAAGCAGAATGTTGTATACATAATAAATAAATAAATACTCCTGCCATTGGCCCTACTGCAACTAAGAGCCCTTCCAAAGAAACCCCTCTTTATTTCCCCTTTGGAGCTCTTGTATGGACGGTCGATTATGCCTCCTGGCCTCGAGTCTCAGCCGTCACCTCTCCCAGATCAGCTTCTTACCCCCTTGTTACACTACCTTCGCACTCTTCACCATCATCTGCCTCAGCCCCATCCTAATCCCTTTCCCTCGCCAATCAACATAGGAGACTTAGTTCTCCTTTCTCCTCCAGGTCACATCCCCCTCTTTCTCCAAAATGGACAGTATCTTTCAGGATCATCTTACTACCCCAACTGTTGCTAAGCTCAAGGGTTTCCCTCACTGGATTCATCTTTGTCCTTCTTACATTTCAACCACAACAGGACCTTGTTCTCTTAAGTTTCAGAAGATACCAAGGTCAACCAGCCTGCCTCCGGTCTCAGAAGAATGAGGGCTTACACATCTTTCAAGACCCAAGGCCGACCCTATTGGTTCATGCCTTTTCTTCTACTCCCTTTGCTCACCCCCACCAGTAGTGAATTCTATATATGGAGATTTGAGGAAACCTATACCCAGCAGTCCAAACAGACTGCTCACAAGGTGGGTTCTGGAGACTGCCCACTAGTAGGTTGCAAAAAGGAGGTACTTATCCCTATAACACCTAAATCCATTTCTGAAACATCTGCCCTGCCCCCTATGCTTGTTTTCTCTATGATCAGATTAGAAATTATTGTCAATGCTGGACAGAAACTTATGGAGGTTGCCCTTATTATAGGTCCTGTAAGAGACACAATGAATACTCAGGAACATACTCTACCTTTTATGCAGAATGGGGGATTTTTTATATTCTAATTAAAGGCCCATGGCACCCCAGATGGGAGACAGGGGTCATTGGTAAACTTTACTATAGCAATGATTACTGCCCATCAGGCACACTCAAAATACAGAGGGTACACAACCCTAAGTATAGACACAGTAGAAAAAGTGGTCCAAAGCTCTTCAAAGGTTCTTCCCTAATGTCATCCCTTTTTGATGATAATGATGCCACCTCCCTGTCATACCATCTCTCGTTTCAAACCCTAATCTCTGCATACCTGCTATTGAATGATGCTTTGCCTTACCACTTTGAAAAATGCTGGTTGTGTGTCTCCCTTGGGTCAAACTCACAACCGCCCTTTGTGGCCTCACCCATTGTCTTATCAGACTTTCCTACCTTGCCACCTCTAAACTTCTCTGAGTCAAACTTTACTAGCACCCCTTATCTCGCCCACATCTCTCTCTTCCGTATCGAAGATTTCTTTAACTATGCAAGAACACACCTTGTGGGCACTCTGGATTCCACAGACTGCAATAATACCATAACTCTTAGTGTGTCCCAACATTCACAACCCATCCATTCTCTGTGGCACACAAGTATACCACTGCCTATCTGCTAGGTGGCCTGGGACTTGTACCCTGGTGTTTGTTTTCCCTAAATTAGGGGTGGTACCTGGTAAAGAACCCCTGCTAATTCCTAGCACTAATTTTTTTTTTGGGGGGGGGCCGGGTTGAGACAGGGTTTCTCTGTGGCTTTGGAGGATGTCCTGGAACTAGCTCTTGTAAACCAGGCTGGTCTCGAACTCACAGAGATCCACCGGCCTCTGCCTCACGAGTGCTGGGATTAAAGGCGTGCACCACCAATGCCCGGAACTGGATGCTACCTTTCTTAACCTCTCTTCTCTCTCTTTTCTTTCTTTTATGTTTTTTAGATTTTATTTATTATGTATACAACATTCTGCTTCCATGTATATCTGCACACCAGAAGAGGGAGATCTCATAAGGGATGGTTTTGAGCCACCATGTGGTTGCTGGGAATTGAACTCAGGACCTCTGGAAGAGCCAGTGCTCTTAACCTCTGAGCCGTCTCTCCAGCCCTTCCTCTTTTCTTAATCCTACTAGTGGCACCCTGTCTTATAAACTTCTTGTCTAGATTCCTTCAGCAACAAGTTCAAAGGATTTCTAATCCGACTTTCAACCAGTTGCTGTTGGAGGATTACCAGCCCCTAGCTAAGGAACCAGAGCTGCAACACCTGGACATATCCTGATGATGGAGGTGAAGATTGTCCCATGAACCTCGACCCCCCCCCCCAATTCAGCAGGAAGTAGTTTAATGATAACACTGCCCCCTCCCTTTCCAAACTGCAATTGTTTTATTAATAAAAAGGGGGAATGCAGGGAAAAAGAGCTAGCCAAACAAACACATCCTGGGCAGCCAAAGACACACACTTTGGCCCTGCAACGAGAATCAAAGAAATGCACCCTGACCTTGAAACCAGTGCATGTCTTTTTAGAGTTCCTACAGATTTGGGGCCCTAACAGGATCACAGAGTGGCAGTTCCTTGTAGGGTCAGTTCTTTCTGTCAAATGGCAGCATCTCCTTGGACACAAACACACACACCCATGCACAGTCACAGGTAAGGGCACAAGGAGCTGTGCCCTTATAAGTCCATTTAGCTGTGACAGGAAACAGCATAGATCTATGCTACCTTTTGCTTTCCCAGGGCCATGCCTCTGTGCTTATAGCTGATTTTCCTTAGGAAACTATCCCTCTCCTGTTCTTAGCCCAAGGTCTCCCTTTTCCTGTCTCCCAATTCCTCTTCACTTGAGCACTGTGCCGTGTGCATGAGACTGGTAACTGCTATGAAGCCAGATTCTCTCCATCTGCACAGCCCATCAGGGGTCAGGCCCAAGGAGGGAGCTGATCTCTTAGTTAGCTAACAGAAAAGATGTGCAAGATGGTGTACTGGGGGATGAGAATGGCACCAATCCATCCCCGGATGAAAGCAGATGAATTGCAGGTGTGCACAATCACACTTATTTCTGGTACGAATCAACCAGTGCCATAGCACATACAGGCAATCTAGGCTTTGCAGTTGAGGGAGGGAATACTTGTTTGGAAAGATAAAGAATCTGGAAATATATCCAGGGTTCAGGCAGGAGGCTTACAGCAGGCAGATTGGGGTTTGCTATAAGGCTAAAAAGGAAATACACCGATTCACACATGCATTCATTCCTCTCATGGTTCTTTATTCAAGAATGGAGGCTCTCTTTATCCCATAAGGCTTTCAGTTTTTTTATCCAATACAGTTACAATTAACAATTCTGACGCCATAATTGATAAACGTAAAAACAAGGAAGAAGTACTAGAAGTTTACAATTAATAAAAGCTGAAAACGACATCCTGGTGGCTATCGGAACCAGCACAAGCTGTGGAAGGAAAATGGGCCCTTAATCCATAGTAGTTTCCGGCCCATTGTTAGCTAGACCTTGGAAACAAGTTTCTTTTCAGCAGACAGCGATCCTGGGGAGTTAGTCTGGTGAATTGTCTACCACAATCGAAAATCAAAAACTCAATGAACAAACCATAAAGGACTAAATTAGACTCCACATGTGGAGCCTCCTTGCCTATTTATTCCCTGGGCAGCAAGTTGTTTGTTAATTGAGTTTTTCAAGACCGGTAGCACTTGCGTGTCACAGACATAAAATGTCTGCGAGCTTAAATACAGAAAAAACCGCATCAGATAAAGACGCGGAGGTGGTCTAGAGCCTTGAGACACTTCTGACTGAAGTAGAATACTAAGAGTCCGAGGCAAAGTGTCCTGTTGATTAGAAACACTAACATTAGCCATACTTTTATTGAACAAAGTTTATTCCCCGAGAGGGGGTGCACCGTTCCTGGAAGTACTGCAATACCAGGTCGATGCGTGGAGTGGACGGAGCAAGCTCCTATTCCAACTCCTAGTTCCAAAAATCCATTTAATATATTGTCCTCGGATAGAGGACGTATCAGATATTAAACTGATAAGAACAGATACTACACTTGATCTTAGCCAAAAGGCCGAGAAGCGATGCCGACCTCCTCCCACGCTCCCTTACCCAGCGCTCGCGACCCACACCAACGTCGTGGTGACCGCTCGCGAACCTGACTCCTGCCTCCTCCCCGCGCCTCCTTCCGCTTCGCGGCCGTGTCCGCGGCCTCGGCACCCCACTCGCTCCCTCAGATCCACAGCTTCCGCTACAAATTCCACGAATCTGGCGCTCCCGGCATTCCTCGCGCGCGGCCGTCGCGTCTCATTTGCATGTCCCCGCCCCCCCGCACGAGGGGCGTGGTGGCACAGGGACTCCTCCCGGCAGCCTCGGAGCGGCGTTCTCGCCCCTTCTGCTTTGGCCTCCAAGGAGAAGTGGGTACACGGTGGAGGGGGGGGGAGTGGGAAAGGGAGGGTGTTTCTGAGGCCGAAGTGGTAGAAGAGGAGTGACCTACGGTTCCTACTTTGCGTGGGCGAGCAGACAAGCTTCGACTGTCCCCCCGGAGAGGCTGTTTCCGCTTCGGGCGGGCGGCCGCAGGCAAGCGGGTGTCCGGGAGTGTGGTGGACGCGGAGGGATTCTGCTCCCCGGCTCCCCGTCCTCCGGCACTGCGTCCCTGACAGTGCGCGACAGACACCATGCCCTCCCCTCCCTCACCTGGCCACTTAGCCACCGAACCGCGTGGCTGGCCCGGCCCTCCTGCCGCTCCTCCGAAATGAGCAACTAGCTGACCTCTCTTTGCTGCTATCTCTGAAAGAGCATCCTTCTGCTCCACCAAATAAATAAATAGATAAATAAAACAAAAAAGCATGCCACTCAAAGTCCCTCCCTGCTACTTCGTGTCTCTATCCATCTACCAGACACCCTCAAATCGTCTGATTACTTTCTGTCAACTAGTTGCTCACTCAGCCTCCTGACCCAAGATTGAGCTTATTTAATTAACACAAATGCAAACACAGTGTGATTGAATATCCCACAACACTTTACATTTCCAAGAAGAAAGTAGAGAGTGGAGTATGATGTTACAGTCCTGTTATCCTACCTCTTGGGAGGTGAAGCTGGGAGGAACATTAGGGGTTAAAGGCCAGCCATTGAGTTTAACCACTTGGAGGCTAGCCTGAGCTACACAAGACTGTCAAAGAAAACAAAAAGCACCAGGGGTGGGGAGAGGGAGGAAAAGGGCAGGCACTATCATGTAAGCATCAAACTGAGATCCGCAGAGGACTCAGGTACTTCTTCTCAGACTCAAGATTTAGAGACCTGAGGTCCCTCCAGTCTCAAATACTCCACAGGATTTCATGTAACTTCAGAGAGACACCGTATTCAACCTAGAGGCTGATGTGAATAACTGGTGATCAGAGGGGCATGAATAGCCCAGTGCAGCCTAGACGATGACCACCACCACCCCACTACTCAAACTCCAACTCACAGGCATCCTCCTGCCTCTGCCTCCCGAATGTAAGGATTAGAGATGTGTGCCTCCACTGCCTGGCTCTAGACTTCTTTGTAACACTAGATCTCTCCACAAAGTCACAATGCTCTCATCAAAGAAACCAATTGGGGCCCTGGCAAATCCGGCCCCAGGAACTGCAGGCAGACAGAATCGGTCCCTGAGAACCCTGGGATCCTGTCTCTGCTGAGATCGCTGGGCCATTCCGGCCCCCCACAGAGTGTGGAGAGTCCAGAGGTGAGCTGATTCGGCCCCTAACTTGGGTCCAACTTCATCTGCCCACCCTGGCAAATCCTCCCCAGGAATCTTCGACAGGTAGACTCGAACCCTGAGGACCAAGTAACCCAGAGTCTGCTGATATCTCTGAGCCAGTGCTGCTCTCAACCACCTGGAGAGTGAGTGCCTCAGACCTGCCTGAACCCAACTTGAAACCCATCAGAGTATCAAAGTCAATTGCACACACCTGAAGAGAACACCGGACCCATACACACCAGGAAAGGAAGTGATACCAACTGTACCCATTGGAACAAGAGATGGGAAGACGACAATATAAGAACACATCCAACAACAGGAAAACCAATATGATACCACCAGAGCCTAGGGACTCTACACCAGCAAGACATGAACATCCCAACACAGAAGAAGCAGAAGAGAGCAACCTTAAAAAACAACTTCATGGAAATGATAGAGAATCGAAGAGGAAATCAGAAAATCCTTTAGAGAAATGGAAGAAAAGACAAACCAAAAGATTCAAGAAATCAAGAAAATACAATTAAACAGCTGAAGGAAACAGTTCAGGACCTGAAAACTGAATTAGAGACAATAAAGAAAACACAAACTGAGGGAATGCTGGAAGTGGAAAAGCTTAGTAAACAATCAGGAACCACAGATGCAAGCATAACCAATAGAATACAGAGATACCAAGAGATAGAACCAAGAACCAAGAGATAGAAGACAGAATCTCAGACGCTGAAGACAAACTAGAGGAAATAAACTCGTCAAGCAAAGAAAATCTGAAGTCTAACAAAACCATAACACAAAATATTCAGGAAATTTGGGACACCATGAAAAGACCAAACCTAAGGATAATAGGTATAGAAGAAGGTGAAGAAACCCAACTCAAAGGTGCAGAAAACATATTCAACAAAATCATAGAAGAAAACTTTCCCAACCTAAAGAAAGACATGCCAATGAAAGTACAAGAAGCCTACAGAACGCCAAATAGAGTGGACCACAAAAGAAAGTCCCCTCGTCACATAATAAAACACCAAAAATACAGAATAAAGAAAAATATTAAGAGCAGCAAGGGAAAAAGGCCAAATAACATATAAAGGCAAACCTATCAGAATTACGCCAGACTTCTCCATGGAAACTCTGAAAGCTAGAAGGACCTGGATAGATATTCTACCATCTCTGAGAGAACATGGATGCCAGCCCAGACTACTACACCCAGCAAAGCTTTCAATCACTATAAATGGAGAAAACAAGATATTTCATGACAAAACCATATTTAAACAATATGTAACCACTAATCCAGCCCTACAGAAAGTACTGGAAGGAAAACTCCAACCTAAGGAAATTAACTACACTCGCATAAACATAGGCAATAGATAATCCCACTCTACAAGAACACAAAATAAAAGGCAGGGTAAATCCACATACAATACCAGTACCAACAACAAACCAAAAACAAACAAGAATAAACACTGAATGGAACTTAATTTCCCTCAATATTAATGGTCTTAACTCGCCTATAAAAAGACACAGGCTAACAGATTGGATACGAAGACAGAATCCATCCTTCTGCTGCATACAAGAAACACACCTCGAATTCAAAGACAGACATTACCTCAGAGTAAAGGGTTGGGATAAGATACTCCAATCAAATGGACCCAAGAAACGAGCTGGGGTAGCTATCCTTGTATCTAACAAGATAAACTTCAAACTAAAATCAATCAAAAGAGATGAAGAAAGTCATGTCATATTCATCACAGGAAAAATCCATCAAGAGGAAGTCTCAATTCTAAACATCTATGCACCAAATACAAAGGCATCAACATTCATAAAAGAAACATTATTAAAACTCAAATCACAAATAAGGCCTCATACAGGTTTAGTGGGAGACTTCAACACCCCACTCTCACCACTGGACAGGACCACCAGACAGAAACTTAACAAAGAGACAAAGGAACTAACAGAAGTTATGACCCAAATGGGATTAACAGACATTTATAGAACTTTGTATCCAAACACAAAAGAATGTACCTTCTTTTCAGCATCACATGGAACCTTCTCAAAAATCGACCACATTCTCAGCAACATAGCAAACCTCAACAGGTACAAAAAATTGGAATAATCCCCTGTGTCTTATCAGACCACCATGCTTTAAAGATAGAAATCAAAAACAAATCAAAGTGCAAAAAACATACCAACTCATGGAAATTGAACAACACGCATTTGCAATATTCCTGGGTCAAGGAAGAAATAAAGAAAGAAATTAAAGACTTCTTAGAATTCAATGAAAATGTTGATACAATATACCCAAACTTATGGGACACTTTGAAAGCAGTACTAAGAGGAAAGTTCATAGCTCTAAGTGCTCACATGAAGAAACTAGAGAATACCCACACCAGAGATCTCATATCACAGCCGAAAGCTCTAGAAAAAATGGAAGCAAATTCACCTCGGAGGAGCAGACGCCGGGAAATGATCAAACTGAGGGCATAAATCAATAAAGTTGAAACAAAGAAAATAATTCAAAGAATCAATATAACAAAGAGTTGGTTCTTTGAGAAAATCAACAAAATAGACAAACCGTTATCCAAATTAACCAAAGGGCAGAGAGAGATCATGCAAATTAACAAAATCAGAAATGAAAAGGGGGACATAACAACGGACACTGAAGAAATCCAGAGATTCTTCAGGTCATACTTTGAAAACCTGTACTCCACAAAATTGGAAAATTTAAAGGAAATGGACAATTTTCTGGACAGTTATCACTTACCAAAATTGAATCAAGAACAGATAAGCAACTTAAACAGACTTATAACCTCTAAGGAAATAGAAGTAGTCATCAAAAGGCTCCCAACCAAAAAAAGCCCGGGGCCAGATGGATTCACCGCAGAATTCTACCAGAAATTCAAAGAAGTGCTAATACTAATACTCCTCAAATTTTTCCACAAAATAGAAGCAGAAGGGACATTGCCAAACTCTTTTTACGAGGCTACAATAACCTTGATACCCAAGCCACACAAAGACACAACTAAGAAAGAGAACTACAGACCAATATCCCTCATGAACATTGATGCAAAAATTCTCAATAAAATCCTAGCAAATCGAATACAAGATCATATCAGAGAAATCATCCACCATGATCAAGTAGGCTTCATCCCAGGGATGCAAGGATGGTTCAACATACGAAAATCTATCAATGTAATCCACCATATAAGCAGACTGAGAAAAAAAAACCCACATGATCATCTCACTAGATGCCGAAAAAGCCTTTGACAAAATCCAACACCCCTTCATGATAAAGGTCTTGGAGAAATCAGGGATAACAGGAACATACCTCAACATAATAAAAGCAATATACAGCAAGCCAACAGCCAACATCAAATTAAATGGAGAGAAACTCGATCTAACTCCTCTAAAATCGGGGACAAGACAAGGCTGTCGACTCTCTCCATACCTCTTCAATATTGTCCTTGAAGTCCTAGCTAGAGCAATGAGACAACAAAAGGAGATCAAGGGAATACAAATCGGAAAGGAAGAAGTCAAACTCTCACTATTTGCAGACGATATGATAGTCTACATTAATGACCCGAAAAACTCTACCAGGGAACTCCTACAGCTGATAAACACCTTCAGCAAAGTGGCAGGATACAAAATTAACTCAAAAAAATCTGTAGCCCTACTATACACCGATGACACGGCGGAGAAAGAAATCAGAGAAACATCACTCTTTACAATTGCCACAAACAACATAAAGTACCTTGGAGTAACACTAACCAAAAATGTGAAAGACCTGTACCATAAGAATTTTGAGTCTCTAAAGAAAGAAATTAAAGAAGATACCAGAAAATGGAAAGATCTCCCATGCTCTTGGATAGGTAGGATCAACATAGTAAAAATGGCAATCTTGCCAAAAGCAATCTACAGATTCAATGCAATCCCATCAAAATCCCAACACAATTCTTCACAGACCTTGAAAGAACAATTCTCAACTTTATATGGAGAAACAAAAGACCCAGGATAGCCAAAACATCCCTATACAATAAAGGAACTTCTGGAGGCATCACCATCCCTGACTTCAAGCTCTATTACAGAGCTATAGTCCTGAAAACAGCTTGGTATTGGCACAAAAACAGAGAGGTAGACCAATGGAATAGAATTGAAAACCCTGATATTACCCCACACACCTATGAACACCTGATTTTTGACAAACAATCCAAATTTATAGATGGAACAAAGAGAACATCTTCAACAAATGGTGCTGGCATAACTGGTTGCAGACATGTAGAAGACTGCAGTTAGACCCAAGCCTATCGCCATGCACAAAACTTAAGTCAAAATAGATCAAAGACCTCAACATAAACCCAGCCACACTGAACCTATTAGAAGATAAAGCAGGAAATACCCTTGAATTAATCGGTACAGGAGACTGCTTCCTGAACATTACACTAGTAGCACAGACATTGAGGTCAACAATTGATAAATGGGACCTCCTGAAACTGAGAAGCTTCTGTAAGGCAAAGGAGACAGTCATCAAGACAAAATGGCAGCCCACAGACTGGGAAAAGATATTCACCAACCCCACATCTGACAGAGGGCTGATCTCCAAAATATACAAAGAACTCAAGAAGCTAGTCCCCCAAACACCAAACAATCCAATTAAAAAGTGGGGTACAGAACTAAATAGACAATTCTCAATAGAGGAATCTAAAATGGCTGAAAGACACATGAGAAAGTGTTCAACATCCTTAGTCATCAGGGAAATGCAAATCAAAACAACTCTGAGATACCATCTTACTCCTGTCAGAATGGCCAAAATCAAAAACACCAATGACAGTTTATGCTGGAGAGGATGCAGAGAAAGGGAACACTCCTCCACTGCTGGTGGGAGTGCCAACTTGTACAGCCACTGTGGAAATCAGTATGGCAACTCCTCAAGAAAATGGGAATCAGTCTACCACAAGATCCAGCAATTCCACTCCTAGGCATATACCCAAAAGAAGCACATTCATATAACAAGGACATATGTTCAACCATGTTCATAGCAGCATTATTTGTAATAGCCAGAAACTGGAAGCAGCCTAGATGCCCCTCAACCGAAGAATGGATAGAGAAATTGTGGTACATTTACACAATGGAGTACTACTCAGCAGAAAAAAACAATGGAATCTTGAAATTTGCAGGAAAATGGATGGAACTAGAAGAAACCATTCTGAGCGAGGTAACCCAATCACAAAAAGACAAACATGATATGTACTCACTCATATGTGGACCTGCTTTATGATACATAGTAGTGACCATGCTTTATCAGAGCTGTTTTTAATGATGTTGCTCAGAATGGTTTCCTCCCAGATGATGACTGAGAAGCTAATTAAAAAAAATGGTGCCAAGTACCACAAGAGTAACAGAACTGCGCTGTTTTCTGGGATTTTGTTTTTTACTTTTTTGTTGTTGTTATTGTTTGTTTTTTTTGGTTTTGTTTTTTTTGATTTTTGCTTTTTAAATGGAGTGTGCTGGATGTCTCTACAATTTTGTTAAATGACTGCAGAACCTGGAAAAGCTGTTGCTGCTATTGATGCATAACATATTGCCATTATTGATCTATATATATATATATATATATATATATGCTAATTGAAACTCAAATATGTGATGAATCCAAGGTGTTTCAGAGAGTGCTCACCTGTGCATGCAAATTTGATTTCATCTTTAGTAAGTAGTAAAGTTATATGCTTGCCAAAAAAAAAAGTGACACACTGGAAGACAAATGTCACACAATTTCAATTTTATGTGTAACCTAGAAATGATGAACTTATGGGAACAGAGAGCAGAATTGTGGCTATTAGGCTTCAATGTTGGTCTTTTAACAATGGGGAAACAATTGGTTTAAGGATATAAAACTTCAGTTGGACAAGAGGCATGGACTCTGTGAAGTCTTGAGGTCTACTGAGAGCATGATAAATATGGTTGATAACAATATGCTATATTTTAAAAGTTGTGAGATAGTATACTTTAAGTGTTCTCAAAACAAAAATGATGAATATGTGTGATATAACATGTTAATTGGTTTAATTTAGCCATGCCATTGTGAACATACTGTATTATGTATCATAATTGTGCATGACTTTATTTATGAGCTAAATAAATGAATGAAAAAAAAAAGAAGGGACTTTGAGAGCCCATCCCATGTGAAGGGACGCTCTCATCCAGGACACATGGGGGAGGGCCTAGGCTTGGCCCAGGATGATGTTGTGGAATTTGGGGAGCCCCCATGGAGGGCTCTACCCTCTATGGGGAGTGGAGGGGGGAAGGGGATGGTAGGGGATTGGGGGGGAGGTGGGAGAGGGAGAAGGGATTGACATGTGAAATTATAATTTGTAAAAATTAAATAAAAAATTAACTTAAAAAAAGAAGCCAATTGGCTACATGCTCAAAGATAGGCTCTCTGGAGGAAATTTTTTCCTTTAGAACTTTAATTCAAAGTAACTATATGCATAGGAAATAACACTCATATTAATTAATAGAATGCAGTTGTATTTAACTTATCCTACACAATCTTGACCAGAAACGTGACACGTGGTTTACAATTAAAAAAAAAAAAACAATAGAAAAACAAAAACTGCAATCTGCTTTATTTTTATCCATTGCAGATGTATAAAAGATCCTCCACCTGATGGTAGCAGAGCCTTGAGAAATATCTTTGGTTTGCCTCAGACAACACATATTGCATTGTAAAGGTTTATAAAATTGCTACAAAACATTGTTGTAATATTACAATATCAGTTTTAAGAGTTCAATAACTAATGGGGGGGCCTATGGGATAAGTGTAGAACTGTAAAAGCTACCTCACTTAGGCAGCAATACACATAGACTGTAAATGTGCAAATTCAGATCATTTCTGAACTAAGACTGTCTGCTCACTTCATCTGTTGAGGTCAAACAGGAAACTCTAGAATATACCTTGATGATTGTTTTTTTAGATATGTGTATAAGGTTTTCTGTCTGCATGTATGCCTGCAGGCCAGAAGAGGCCACCAGATCTCATTATGGATGGTTGTGGGCCATCGTGTGGTTGCTGGGAATTGAACTCAGGACCTCTGGAAGAGCAGTCAGTGTTCTTAACTGCTGAGCCACCTCTCCACCCCTATACCTTGATTTTTGCCAAAAAAAAAGAGTTTCTTCAGCATTTCAGTCCACAAGTAACAGTATACAAACAAGCAAACTGTTCTTTCCATTGTCAACTTTCACAGAGTGTACTGCTTGAGTTCAACTTGAGTTTTAATTTACATTAGCAGGTACATACAAAGTTGCTCCGGCCCTTGGGGGGCTCCAGTAATTCATGACTCCGAGGTGGATCAAGCCTGAAAATAATGGGCGAGAAAGGAGGAGGAGACCAAGCAGGTTTTTGTCAAGGTCTGACTTTATTGATTATTACAAGGGGTTTTTAAGGAGAAAGGAGGAAGCAGAGAAAGAGGTGGGGGGAGGAATGAATGTTAATTGCTCTCAGGCCAGGTATCCGGAATCTCCTATGTTTATCTCAAGCACTAACTAAGGAAGAGGGGGAAGGTGTTAGTTGCTTCTCAGGCCAGGTCCCGGAACCTGAAGGGTGGGATGCTAGGCTAGCTGGCAGCTAGCTAGGCATGGGAGGTCTCCAAGGCTGGCTTCTGACATCTCCTCCTACTAAGTATAATAAAATGGAGCGTCTGGCTTAGGCCACATGATGGGCAGCCAGGACCCTATGTTTTATGATATTCATTTATCATAAATGTCATTTATCACTGTCATTTATATGACAGTGAGGGGTAGTGCCTCTGTCTTAGGCTACTTGAGATGCATCTGCCCCCTAGCACTCTGATGACCCTTCATAAGGCTAGCAGCTCGGGAGTGCTTTGGAGTGGTCATCTGGGGGTCAGTCTCATGCTAATCCCATCATGGAGGGTGCTACAGCTGTTGGGAAGGGTCGGCATCTGGCTTGCGGCACCACAATATTCCCGTCATGGAAGGCTCCAAGGCCAAGGAAATCGGGAGGTTCGATGTTCAAGGCCTGAAAAATCCAGTCCTTATAGGACTGTGGGGGTTTTTATTGTCGTCAGGCAGCTCAGAATCTAATGCCTCCAGGCAATGGTAGTGGACCAAAACTGGTTTTTCGAGGATGGCGTCAATCTGAGACTTAATGAATCTGGTTAGTTTTTGAAAAGCCCAGGGCCTGAAGGAGATTAAAATGAAAAACCCAACCATAGGACCAAGGATGGATGGTAACGGGGTGGAAAGCCATGGAGAGGTGGAGAACCAATTTTGGTACCAAGATTTAGCTTGTTCTCTTAGTCTCTTATGTTCTTCTATGCTATCCTGAACCTTTTTTAGGCTATCTTCGACTAGGCCTGTTTTATCTGAGTAGAAGCAGCATTCCTCCTTAAGGGCAGCACATAGGCCCCCCTTGTTGTAGGAAAAGGAGGTCGAGGCCTCTCCTGTTTTGTAATACAACTTCAGAGAGGGAGACAACAAAGTCTTTGAGATTTTTTAGTCCTCTCTGTAGTTCCTGTATGTCTTTATTTATAGTTGTGCTTAATTGTGCATATTGTTTATTGGAGGTGACTAACGAGGCTATGCCTGTTCCTGCTCCCGTGGCTCCCAGGCCTAAGATAATGGCCAAGGTAGCAGTAATGGGCTCCCTTTTGGGTCTGGACTGGAGGGCAGCACCTCGATCCCAGAAATTCAAAAAAGGTGTCTGGATCATGGATGGTCAGGTGGGGCAATAGTTGAACCAGGACACAATAATCTCTTTTAGACAAAAATACCGAGGTAACAATGTAGGTGGTTAATCCTGAGGAGCAGGCGAGATAAGAATTATTAAAAGTTGAGATATAAAGAAAAGAGGAATTAACTATAAGGGTTTGATTGCAAGTTTGAGAAAGGGGGGGTTGGGGGAAGCATATCTGGCCCAAGAAGGCATAGGCCCAAACCTGACACTTGTCCAAGTGTTAGTCATTGGCGGTCAGTTGGATTCCAGTGTATGGATTCCACTAACATACCGAGAGGAGGTATGTTAGTGGGGTGTAGATCCCAAAAACCTGCAATGCCCTCATAAAAGGGAGGGGTGGAAGAGTAGCAGACCCAACAGTCCTCTATAAGGGACTGGTTGGCCTGGTGGATGGCCTGAACCATAGAATTAACTAGTGAAAGTATAAGGTCAGCGGAGGAGGGAGGACCCGGAGGGATGGTCGGCTGAAACACACAGGGGGATGGGCTATGGAGCTAGTAGCAGGGGGTATCTGTGGAGGAAGTTTGCCCTTAGTGCCCTTATTGGGATGTAACTCTGGGTTGGGTCCAATGGCTACCTTCTCGGTGAAAGGAAGGTTTTTTAGCAGCTGGATCTTAAAGGTAAGGCCAATGTCATGGCCTGAAATATAGAGACGAAGTCCCCATTGGGCACCTCTCCCTTGCCAAAGGGAGGATGCTTTCCCCTTATCGGTAAAGGTAATTTGTATGGGGTTCCACCAATGGGATCCACAGTGGGAGTTAAAGTGGGTTGGCCCTGAATTAAGTTGTTGGAACGGGGGTCTAGTTTCTTAACTGTAATAAGGTCCCAGCTGGAGGAAGGTTTCCAGTATGTATCCCCGGTGGTCTCACACCCCCAAGAGGCACAGAAGTAATCATTCTCAAATCCACAGCGAGCCTCTAGAGAGCGATCTCTGTGAGAACCAGGACAGTCGTATATAGGTGCCCTTGAAAGATAAGTTCTAGTGAACTGATTATAGCAATTAGGGGTGGTTGCATACCGAGTGGAGGTATTAACAGGTCTAGGTTGTGGCATAAAATGGGAGGGAGTTCCCCAGAGAGGGTCGGCTCCCATAGCCAAGGCACAAAGATCTACTATCAGGGGGTAATAAGAGGGCTGAGGTCCAATGTATGTAGAGGCATTGGCAACATCACCGGCTTGATTGATGATCACCCAGGTGTAGTTGTAGATCTGTAAGGGCTTGCAGCGGCGGCAATCGAAGGTGGGAAACACACAAGTAGCCAGAAAGACAGCATCTTTTATCTAAAATTAAACAGAATTAGAAGACTTCTCAGGGGCTTCCCTGGGTGGATTATATAGTTTTAAAAGGCGTTCAGGCAACCATCTAGCATTATTGGCCTGAGTATCAAAAATACATGCATATCTTTTTCCCCAAATGAGGACTGGATCTGGTCCATGCCATTTGTGAGTTAGGGGATCTTTCCATAAGGCTTGAGCATAATTTTGAGCCATTGATGGATGCCAGAGGCTATCCGAGGCTGATTTTCCTGTAGCATCATATGTGAGAAAATTTAGCACAAACAATGCATGATTGAGTAGGTTCTTATGATTGCCTTTAGTGGGGTATAAAATTCCTCCTCCCAAATATAGTTTAAATAGCATGTTTTTAAGTGTTTGGTGAGCTCTTTCAACAATCCCCTGGCCCTGGGGGTTGTAGGGAACACCAGTAATGTGACTGATATTTAAATGAGAATAAAATTGCTTGAAGGCTAGACTGGTATATCCAGGGCCGTTATCTGTTTTAATAGTCTTGGGTTGGGGTAGGTCCGTTAGGCAGGAAAGAACATGATTTATGACATTTTTGGTGGCCTCGCCTGCCTGGAGCGTGGCGTAAATAAAACCACTGTAAGTGTCAATAGAACATGTATATATTTTAATTTCCCAAACTGGGAGAAGTGGGTGACATCCATTTGCCAAAGTTGTCCGGGGAGCAGACCTCGGGGGTTAACCCCAAGGTGGGGCTCCGGCAGGAGAGTAAAACAGCCTTTGCAAGAGCAGACTCTCTCTCTAGCTTGTTCTCTGGTAATGCCAAACTGAAGGCGTAGGCTATGGGCATTGAGATGATGGGTGGCATGGGCTTGTTGGGCTAAGGATATGGGGTCAGGAAGAGGGGGGCCCGTTTGAGCCAAGGTAATTATTTGGGTGGCTTGATCAATGGCATCATTTGCCCAAGAAAGGGGCCCAGGCAACCTGAAATGTGCTCGAATGTGACCAATAAAGAAAGGGGAGGTTCGGGTTAAAATCAGGCACTGGAGAGTTGAAAAGAATGGAGCCGCACCTGTAGATGGGCGGATATAGGGAACGGTCTCAAGACAGGGAACAGAGAGGGCAAGATAAGCACTATCAGTGTAAAGGTTAAAGGGTACATCAGGGAGAGTTTGGAAGACTTTAATTACAGCCAAAAGTTCTACTATCTGGGCGGAGGAGGCCGAGGTTTGAAAATAAAAGATTTTGCCATCTATAGAATAGGCAGCCCTCCCGGTAGATGACCCATCAGTGAAAACCAGTGTGGCATCATTAAGGGGAGTCCTTTTTGTTACTTTTGGAAAGATTACGGGGGTTTGTAAGAAGAATTAGACAAGTCTATTGGTGGGGAAATGATTATCAATAAAGCCTTGGAAAGATATAAGATTAATTGCCCAAGTATCTTCATTTTGGGTGAGCCATTGTACCTGGGAAGGGGTATAAGGGAGCACAAGGATGTCAGGGTCTTTGCCAAATAGTTTAACACTATGCTCTCTGCCCATCCTAATGAGTTGAGAAACTAGACAGGGGTAGGTAAGGAGGACTCAGCCAGGTGAAGCAGATAGATGGACCCAATAGAGGGGATCATTCTGCCAAAAAAGGCCTGTGGACGTAAATGGCGTGGGGAAAATAAGGAATCTCAAGGGTTTGTCGGGGGAAAAATAAGAAACATGTTGTTGGTTGATGGCTGTCTCCACCAGGGCCAAGGCCTGGGTGGCTTTGGGGGTGAGGGTGCGGGGAGACAAAGGGTTAGAATCCCCTTTTAGAACGTCAAAAAGAGGTTTGAGTTCTCCTGTGGTGATGTTTAGATGGGGGCGAAGCCAATTAATGTCACCAAGTAACCGCTGAAAGTCATTAAGAGTAGTAAGGGAATCTTTTCTGATCTGAACCATTTGGGACATAATTTTATTTGGGAAGAGTTCATAACCTAAAAAGAGTTGAGGGGGGTGAATCTGAATCTTTTCGGGGGATATCTGTAAGCCTTGGGTTTGTAAGGCTTTAACAAGTTGTTGGGTGACAAGGCTCAAATTGTTTTCATCAGGTCCGGCCAGAAGGATATCATCCATATAATGAATGACGTACAGATAAGGATATTGGACCCAAAAGGGATCTGTAATCTGGGCGACATACTTTTGACAGAGGGTGGGACTGTTTGCCATACCCTGAGTGAGAACTCTCCATTGGAAACGGGGCATAGGGCCTATATGATTAGTAATAGGAATACTGAAAGCAAAGCGTTTGCAGTCATCAGGGTGAAGGGGAATGGAAAAGAGACAATCTTTGAGATCAATGACAATTTTAGAATATTGTTTAGGGATGGCTACTGGAGAGGGAAGGCTGGGTTGTAAGGCTCCCATGGGCATCATAGTTTTATTAATGGCATGGAGGTCTTGTAATAAGCGCTATTTGCCCGATTTCTTTTGCATGACAAAGATGGGCGTATTCCATGGGGAAGTAGAGGGTTCAATATGTCCCGCAGTTAGTTGTTCCTGCACCAACTCTAGGAAGCTGCGCTTGAGTCTGGCGCCTTAGACCACTCGGCCACCCTGACCTGCACCAACTCTAAAACTGCAGATAGCTTTTGGGAGGTAAAGGGCCATTGGTCGATCCAGACAGGGCTATCATTTTTCCAAGTGATTTTATCAGCCTGGAGTGCAGGTGGAGCAATGGCCCTCAGGAAAAATTTTGAAACCCGATTCCATGGAGATCGTTTTTTTTTTGATGTAAAGCGAGGGGGGTAGTTATACCCTGACCATGTTTACCAAGGCCTTGACCCGGTAGGAAACCCTGAGAGAGCATTTGTTGGGTAATTATTTCATTGGGGCTGTACATAACAACCTGCATCTGGGAGAGGATATCCCTTCCCCAAAGGTTAACTGGCAGGTTGGGGACAATGAAAGGTTGAACCGTACCTGAGTTGCCTTCAGAGTCTCACCATGTTAGACGTTTAGAGCTCTGAAGGGGGTTGTTTGAATGTCCTATACCCTGTAAATGTGTTATGGAGGACTTAGTTGGCCATGTTGAAGGCCAGAATTTTGATGAGATGACTGTGGCATCAGCCCCTGAATCTAAGATGCCCTAAAACCATTTATTTTCAATCTGGAGGCTAAGCATGGGACGGTCCTTGGCAATGGTCCGGACCCAATAGATATCAGAAGAACCAGGGGAAGAAGCACCGAGCTCTTGGTTGTTAATAGAGGGTGCTTGGGTATCTAAGGGGAGGGGGATAGCTTGGGCGATTCTCTGTCCTGATGTTATAGAAATGGGGCCAGAGCGGGAGCTGGCCAGTAATTTTATTTCTTCTGAGTAATCATTATCTATTATAGAGAGGTAGATAGTAAGGCTCTGGAGGGTAGAGGAAGCTCGACCAAGAATGAGGAAACAAGTATCTGGGGGTGGTGGGCCAGAAATCCCTGTGGAAAGAATCTGTACACCGTCCTCAGGGTTTAATATTGAGTTGGTGGCGGCACACAGGTCCAGTCCTGCGTTTCCAGGGGTGGCTCTGTAGAGCTTGGAGGTGCAGGTTAGAAGGATTGTGCCTGCAGGCTTGGCCCCGATGCTGGCAAGAAGGGGTTTGGCTGTGGGGCCCGGGGCTGGCCCCTCAAGCTGTTTCCCTGAGGAGGAGGCAGGGGATTCCCTTGTACTTAAGTTTTGGATCTACAGTCCCTGAGCCAATGTTTACCCTTTTTGCATCTGGGACAGACAGTTTTTGGCAGGGGTGAAGGGGCAGGGGTCGAGATGCCCTCTTGGGATCGAGGTGTCGGGGTACCCTCTGAAGGTCGCGGTGTCATATTTTGGGGACGTTGTTTAGCAAATGTCCGGTTTGGTGGCATTTAAAGCAAGCTCTGTTGTTACCTGTTGTGTGTAGAGCTGCACCAATAGCCATAGTGACTGCCTGGGAAATGCTATGTGAGAGTTTATGAGAAAAGGGGTCAACATCATTGCATGCCCGAATCATTTCCTCAAGGGACTTGTTTTTAAAGGTGCCTCTGAGGATATTGCGGCAGACGCTGTTAGCGTTCTCGAAAGTTAGTTGTAAAGGAGTCTGTTGTCAGTTTCTTCTGTGCCCAAAACCCGTTCTGCAGCCTCTGTAAGCCTCCCTACAAATTCTGTATAAGGTTTATTAGCTCCCTGAATGATCTTGGTGAGGGGTGTAAACATGGACCCTCTGCCTGGGAGAGCCCGCCAAGCACCAGTAGCAGCCTGAGAGGTTTGTCCTAAGAGACCTATGGGAAGCTTAATCTGGAGATTCTCAGTGAAAAATTTTCCTTGGCCAGTGAGTTTATCAAGTGTCCATTTTTGGGTGGAGGGCCTTTGTTGGTTTTTGGTAGCTAGGTCTCCGCAACAGTCATAAAATTCAGATTTCCAAGATAAGTATTGCCCTCGGCTAAGGACTGCCTGTGCAACACGATGCCATTTGGCTGGGGTGAGGTATCCCTCTCCTGAGAGGGCCTCTAGCAAGGCAAGGGTGAAAGATGCAGTGGGACAGTAATTTTTGACCGCTGAATTAAGTTCCTTAAGGGCTTTAAATTTTAATTTTTTAAAGTTTTTTTCGGTTATTTCTGTTTATCTTGGTCCTCATTATCTGACTCAGAGTCATCCCTATCCCTCTCATAAATTTTATCCTCTGAGTTTTCCTCCTCAACCTCCTCTCTAGTTGTTATGAGTAGAGGAGGGGTCTTGGTCAGAGGAGGATGGTGTGTATCTGGGGCCCTGTCGATTAGGACAGGAAAGGCCAGCTTAGTGGAGTTGGAGATTTTTGGCCTGGCGCCTGGTGGAAGGGAGGTTTTAGTGGCTGTAATGGGCTAAGTGGGGAATCTGAAGATTGATCGGCCAACTGTGGTCTGGAGGGATATGAGGTCTAGGGAGAGTTGTGACAACTCCTGCTGTAATTGTAAGACCTCTTTAAGTTCTGATATCTGTTGGGTGAGATGTTTTTTAGCTTGAATTAAGACCTCTGTGGAAGATGGGAGAAGGGGAGCCGAGGCATAGGGTGGAGGTCCTGTAGGGGCAGTAAAGCCCGAGAAGGGAGGCCAGTTGGGGTTGTAATAATTAGCTGTCCCTTCTTTTAGATCCTCCTCGTCTGAGTGACTTAGGTGGTCAGTTTCTGGTTTGGGGTTTGAACTAAAAATAGGGTAATTTTTAAGGTTTTTAGGGGAATGAGGCTCGAGGCCCTGTAAAGAGGGATAAAGATTATGGGGAGGTTTTAACGGAGGTTTGTCTGTAAATGTGACAGGGGGTTTTGGGTCTCTTCAGGGGGCATAGGGATGGAAATCGAAGGACAGGGAGAAGATGGAGGTTTGTCTATGGGGCAGTCTAAAACAGGAGAATGAGTACAAGAGGGGCTCAAGAAAGTTTTTAATTGCAGAAGTAAGGTGAGCAGAGCCAGGGGAGTTAGTAAGGATATCATTGATAAGATTCCAATAACTAAAAGTCTGTGAGGGAATTGCCTCAGGTCCCTTTTCTTTGAGTAATCTATTAAGATCCTGTCTGACTTTTTCCCAAGTTAGGGGATGAATATCTGGGCTTTCTAAAATAACCCATGGACATGTTTTTGACAAGAAGGCAAAAAACTGAATCAAGTCCTTACATTTTACTCGAACTCCTCTTTCCCAAAAAGAAGTCTTAAAATCCCTAATGAATTTGACTTCCTTAGACAATTTTTGGCCCATATTATCGAACGGAATGAGGGGGGACTTACCAGAGAATCAGTCACTCATGAGCGGTGAGAACTTTTCCCAGACCAGCGTCCGTCACAATCTGGCGAGCAGAACTTCCTTGTTGGTGTGCCCTACCGAGGTTTCCTGGGGGGGGGGTGTCTCCGTTCGGTGAAGAATCTGTACCTCGAGCCCCACATTGGGCGCCACCTGCCCCGGCCCTCAGGGCTCCAGTAATTCGTGACTTAGAGGTGGATCAAGCCTGAAAATAATGGGCGAGAAAGGAGGAGGAGACCAAGCAGGTTTTTGTCAAGGTCTGACTTTATTGATTATTACAAGGGGTTTTTAAGGAGAAAGGAGGAAGCAGAGAAAGAGGTGGGGGGAGGAATGAATGTTAATTGCTCTCAGGCCAGGTATCCGGAATCTCCTATGTTTATCTCAAGCACTAACTAAGGAAGAGGGGGAAGGTGTTAGTTGCTTCTCAGGCCAGGTCCCGGAACCTGAAGGGTGGGATGCTAGGCTAGCTGGCAGCTAGCTAGGCATGGGAGGTCGCCAAGGCTGGATTCTAACACAAAGTAGTCCAAGTTGATGACCCCATGACTTTAAAAGTAACCTTAAAAAAGTAAAATGGCCCTCCTTGGAAGACTACTGAAAGACATCCAGCCACAACTGTAAATGTGTCTCATCAAAATAATGTACCCTTTTATGAATTACACCTCAACTAAAAAACAAAAAAAAAAGTAGCCCCAAATAAGAAGCAGCTTTGAAAAAGAAAATATCATTTATGGTATTTTGAAAAATCAAGGTTCAAAAATAATTAAGATCCATTTTCCTAAGGTTACCTAGGATTAGGCTCCAAAGAATTCTGTCATTTCAAGTTTACCACTAGAGAGGAGGAGCACGATGGTGGCATCAGGATCTGAACAGCTGCTTGTGGGCTTCGTGGGCGCAGGTCGCATGGCGGAGGCCATCGCCCAAGGCCTCATTCGAGCAGGTTGGGAGGCGAGGCCTGGTTGGGGGGCTTTCCAGTGGGAAGAGTCCTTTAGCCTCGGCGGGAGGGGCACAAACATTTCTCCCCATTTCTGGGTGAGAACCCTCAGCAGGCCTCCATCAAGGTCTCCTGGTTCCCTGGGTGAGCCGACGATAGCCCTTATTCCAGGATGGTGGGTGGGCGAGCCAGGCGTGGTGTGGAGAAAAATAACACAGCTTATTTTATTTAACAATGATTGTATTGTGGAATGATATTCCTTTAAATGTATTGAATTAAAGAAAATTACCATTAACTTCCATTGTAGCATCTTTGTATGGGTTTTGCTTGTTTGGTTGGTTTTTGTTTTTTCAAGACAGAGTTTCTGTGTGTCGCCCTAGCTGTATGGAAGTCTCTTGGTAGACCAGGCTGGCCCTGAACTCAGAGCTCTGTCTGCCTGAGTGCTGCATGAGCCACCACTGGCAGGCTCACTTTTGACTTCTTATTTCTCCTTACTGTGGCTGCGAACTTATCGTTCCACGTGTGGCACAAACCAATTTTGTCTTAGATTGAACTGGCTTAATGCCAAGCTAGTGTCCAACTTCCTGGCTTCCTCCTGCACCTCTTTTTGTTTTCTATTCGTGCACCATCTCTATTCTCAGAGGTGGCCAGTTGTGTGAACATTTGGGAAGAAGAGGAATGACAACGTACTGAAGAGTGTCTGCCATCACTGGTTTGTCATCTCTTGATGCCAGTGCCATTTGTCTGCTGCCTGGGAGCTGGAGGGTGGGCTGAGGAAGGAGGCAAACTCTTCCTGGGTGAGGACTGCTGTTATATAACAGGGGCTGTCAATATGGGCCTAACTGCTATACAGCATTTAGGAAACTTTACATAAAGATTGCAGGTGGAGAAAGTTGGTGACCTTTGGCTGTCTGCTATCGGTTGTACTTCAAAGTCCAGAGGGTCCTGATCATTAGAGATTGGCTTCCTACAAGAAGTCTCAGGTGTTTATATGAAAAACCTGGCAGTTGTTTACCAGCTGTCAAGTTAACCACTAGTTATTGAAGGGACCAGCTCCCTGTTTTGGCAGCCATAACAGCCTAACACGTGCTTGCCTGACCTTGCCTTGGTTACTAGGTTAGATTCCTGCCTCGTGGCAAGGAACCAATCAGAAGTTAGCTGGTGGTGCTATGCTTTATGACTCTGGGTGTGCTTTACAGACAAGTGCACAGCAGCGAAGTGCAGATCATAGCAACCACCCTGGGAGGGCCTATGAGCCATAACAACCAGTTGACCAATCAACACAGGGCAAGTCCTCCAAGCCTGGAGGCACACGAATCCTGAGCCTTATGTAGCCCTAGACACTCCCCTTACTCTGCCCTATAAGATCTCTGTCCTGTGGTTTCTCGGGGTCTTTTCCCAGCCATCTGCCATGGTCGGTGGATGAAAGGCCCAAGCTAATGGGGTTAGCTCATTAAACATCTGTAGTAAAGCCTCTTGCTGTTTGCATCAAGCTTTCACCTCTGCCTAGTGATTGGGGTCGCCGAAGTCCTGGGCCGAGATCCTGAGGGCCTGAGCCTCCAGGAGTCTTTCATTACAGTTATCAATTTACAAATAAGATGTTCGCTTGTTTTGTTCCTTTATCAAGAGAAAAATCTCCCTCAGACTCTGGGAGTGGTGATGGGGAGGGAGAGACAAGGAAACAAGATTCAAACAATCTCATGCAAATATCCCATTTTCAAATGGAAGAACTCTAAACTGCACTAGAAGTTCCAATCACTAAGAGACTTTCCATTGAAATGATGGTACATGATACCGAGGTTCAGGCCTGACAACTAAGTCCTTGTTTTCTGGAAGAGAGGCCTTAAAAGTCCTACTCAGAATGGAATGAAGAAAGCATCTTCAACAAATGGTGCTGGCATGCAGAAGACTGCAGATAGATCTATGTCTATCACGATGCACAAAACTTAAGTCCAAATGGATCAAAGACCTCAACATAAATCCAGCCACACTGAACTTATTAGAAGAGAAAGTGGGAAATACCCTTGAATGACTTGGTACAGGAGACTGCTTCCTGAACATAACACCAGTAGCATAGACACTAAGATCCACAATTAATAAATGGGACCTCCTGAAACTGAGAAGCTTCTGTAAGGTAAGGACACAGTCAACAAGACAAAAATGACAGCCCACAGATTGGGAAAAGATATTCTCCAACCCCACATCTGACAGAGGGCTGATCTCCAAAATTTACAAAGAACTCAAGAAGCTAGTCTCCAAAACATCAAATAATCCAATTAAAAAGTGGGGTACAAAACTAAATAGACAATTCTCAATAGAGGAATCTAAAATGGCTGAAAGACACATAAGAAAGTGTTCAACATCCTTAGCCATCAGGGAAATGCAAATCAAAACAACTCTGAGATACCATCTTACTCCTGTCAGAATGGCTAAAATCAAAAACACCAATGACAGTTTATGCTGGAGAGGATGTGGAGAAAGGGGAACACTCTTCCACTGCTTGTTATGATAAATGTTTCCACCAAAAGCCGCCTGAGCCCCACCGCCACGTGTGAGCTTTACACCAGCCGCCTGCCCGAGTTAGGCCCAAATGAATACACAGAAACTTGTATTAGGTTCAATGCTGCTTGGCCAATAACTAGGATTCTCATCTGTTAGCTCAGTCTTAACTATCATAAACCTATATATTTTATAAGACTTATCTTATCGGACACCTTATTGGTGTCCCTCCTTGCCAGTGGATCACATTGTGCCGCTGGAGCAGGGGGGGTGGAGAGAACTTCCCGTTTCTCCTCACTCAAATATGAGTCTCCTTGCTATGTCACTTCCTGCCTGGACCATTACTTCTTTACTACATCTCCCAGAATCCTCTTTGACTCCTAGTTCCATCTAACTTGTTGTCTCATTGGCCAAACAGTATTTTATTCAAGAATAAAAAAAGATAAACATACACAGTACATTCCCCATCAACTGCTGGTGGGAGTGCCAACTAGTACAGCCACTTTGGAAATATGTATGGCGATTCCTCAGAAAAATGGGAATCAGTCTACCACAAGATCCAGCAATTCCACTCTTAGGCATATACCCAAAAGAAGCACCTTCATCATAGCAGCATTATTTGTAACAGCCAGAACCTGGAAGCAACCTAGATGCCCCTCAACTGAAGAATGGATAGAAAAAATGTGGCACATTTACACAATGGAGTACTACTCAGCAGAAGAAAAAAGGCAATGGAATCTTGAAATTCACAGGCAAATGGATGGAACTAAAAGAAATCCATTCTGAGAGAAGTAACCCAGTCACAAAAAGACAGATATTGTATGTACTTACTCATATGTGGATTTCAGACATAAAGGATTGCCAGCCTGCAGCTCAGGCTGCCGGAGAGGCTGGTAAACAAGGAGGACCCTAAGAGAGACATACATGGTCCTCTGGAGAAGGAGAAAGGGACAAATTGGGAACATGGGGGGAGGGGAGAGGGAGCTAGGAGAATGAGAAGGGGACAAGAGGAGGGGTGAGGAAGACATGATGGGACAGGGAGGTTGAGTTGGGGGAAGAACAGAAGAGAACAAGATAATAGATAATATAATAGAGGGAGACATTTTAAGTTCAAAGAGAAATCAGGCACTAGGGAAATGTCTGGAGAGCTACAAAGATGACACCAACTAACAATCTAAGCAACAGAGGAGAGGCTACCTTCTTCTGATAATGAGATTGATGACTAATTCAGATGCCATCGTATAGCCTTCATCCAGCAGCTGTTGGAAATAGAAGCAGACACCCACAGCTAAACCTTGAACTGAACTGAAATCCAGATGCAGAGGAGGACTGATGAGCAAAAGGGACCATACCAGGCTGGTGAAACCCACAGAAACAGCTGACCTGAACAAGAGAAAACTCTTGGTCCCCAGACTGATAGCTGGGAAACCAGCATGGGACTGATCCAGAACCCCTGAATGTGGGTGTCAGTGAGGGGACCTTGGAAATCTATGGGGCCTTTTGTAGTGGATCAGTACTTATTGCTACCATAGGAGTGGACTTTGGGAGCCCATCCCACATGGAGGGATACTCCCTGAGCCTAGACACAAGAGGGTTAGCCTAGGCCCTATCCCAAAGAATATGACAGACTGTGAAGACCCCCTATGGAAGGTCTCACCCTCCCTGGGGAGCAGAAAAGGTATGGGCGTTAGTTGGGGGGTGGGGGCAGGGGATGATGGGAGGGAGAGGGACCTGGGATTGACATGTAAAATAATTTTCTTTCCAATAAAAAAGGGGGAGGGGAAGTCCCACTCAGTTTCAAAGATAATAAGATTTAATAAGGTTTTAATTTGTTTTATTTATTTTTTTCTTGTTTTTCCAGAGTTTCTCTGTAGCTTTGGAGGCTGTCCTGGACCTTGCCCAGTAGACCAGGCTGGCCTCAAACTCGGTGTGGGAAGCACAGGTAGGCACATCTCTGTGAGTTCAAGACCAGCCTCGTCTTCAAGAGCTAGTTCCAGGACAACCTCCAAAGCCACAGAGAAGCCCTGTCTCATGGCAGGGGTTGTGGAAATAAAACAAAAAACCAAAAACCCAACTTACTCCATTGCAAATCGAGTTTCAAACTAAGCTACTGTGTAGAAAGGCAGTTGGCAGAACCTTATTCTTAGCCTAAAGATTGTCAACCACAGACGTCTAGACAAGACCCTGTCTTTACAGTAACCCAAAGAGACTCATCTCATAGCCTTTTCCCTTATTGTGTAATTGTTATCCAAAAATATTAACCAGATGCCCATTCTGTCTCTGTAGTCTCACTAACCATTGCTCACTCAGAAAAATAACATGGCAGTGCTTCATGCAGCAGAAAAATCCCCGGAGTTGAGACAACTGTGATTTGTACCTTTAAACCCTCCAGCCCCTGTCTTCCCCTTTTGTGACTGCCCTCAGATTGTAAAGGAGGCTGTTGCAGCAGCACTGAAAATAAAATTGTTTTGCTGTTTAAAATCTCTTAAATTGAAAATGTGTTGTTTGGGGGTCTTTGCCTGGTGATCTTGAATTCCTAGACCAAGCATTCATTGTTTTCTGCTTCTGCCTCAGGCTTCTGCCACCACAGTGAACTAACTATACTCAGTCACCTATAAGTCAATGTTGCAGCTCTGAGGAACATGCCACACAACCGCAGTCAAAACGATTGCCTATGGGATTCTAAATCCTGTCAAGCTGATAGTAACTACAAGCCGCTCCTAATACCTGTGCAGTTATAGGAGTTGATTTAGCTTTGATACTATAGTTAGTTGAACATTGTATATGCCTTGCAGTTAAACATGGGAAAGAGTGTAGAAGACCTGGGCTGCGTTTTGCCTTCCCAGGGCATTGCCTCTGTGTTTAGAGCTGATTTTCCTTAGGAAATGATCCCTCTATGCAGCCAAATTCCCTCCATCTGCACACCCCTCAGGGGTCAGGGCCAGGCCTGTTGGGTGTGTGTTGGGGAAGGTGGTGTTCTCTTTGTGGTGAGTTAACAGAAAATATATGCAATCCAGGGCTTTCTGCCTGGGTCAGCAAACGGACCCTTTATTCAGTGAAAAGCCAGCATTCCTTATGAAAAAAAGCTTTAGACAAGATTTTCACTATGTATCCCTGGAACTCTGTATGTAGCCCAGATTGGCCTTGATTTCACAGGATCTATCTGCATCTGCCTCCCAAGCAAAGGCATTTAAAGGTTGGGGACAACACAATTTTCATCATCCAACAACCAGGAGTAGGAGTTGACTTGTCTAGAAGCAATAGAAAACCTAAAATTACAGAACACCTGAACAACCGGACAAGAACAATTCAAAGATCCGGACATTTTTTTCAAGGTCATTCTAGATACAATATCTACAGTTCAGGAGAACACATTTCTACTCTTGTCATTTTATTTAAGAGAAAACTCATTACACATTTCATACTGTCTTTGCATACCTGTAAGCCAAAAGAAAGCATGTGAATACACTACAACTTACCCCCAAAAAGCCAGCAATCGTAACCACGGGCCATAAAACGCACAAAACCACCAACGGCATTACGACTCATGTTACAAATACATGAAGGAGAACTTCATTTACAGATTGTAAGGAACTATGACCAGACTTCTGTTTTTAAAACCAAGCTTATTCCCCGAGAGGGGGTGCACCGTTCCTGGAAGTACTGCAATACCAGGTCGATGCGTGGAGTGGACGGAGCAAGCTCCTATTCCAACTCCTAGCTCCAAAAATCCATTTAATATATTGTCCTCGGATAGAGGACGTATCAGATATTAAACTGATAAGAACAGATACTACACTTGATCTTAGCCAAAAGGCCGAGAAGCGATACCGACCTCCTTCCACGCTCCCTTACCCAGCGCTCGCGACCCACACCAACGTCGTGGTGACCGCTCGCGAACCTGACTCCTGCCTCCTCCCCGCGCCTCCCTTCCGCTTCGCGTCCGCGTCCGCGGCCTCGGCACCCCACTCGCTCCCTTAGATCCACAGCTTCCGCTACAAATTCCACGACCCTGGCGCTCCCGGCATTCCTCGCGCGCGGCCGTCGCGTCTCATTTGCATATCCCGCCCTCGCACGAGGGGCGTGGCGATCTCAGGACGAGCTTCCCTCCCTGCAGGTTCTGCGCCGCACTTAGGTGACTCGGCTGCAATTCCTCTTAGGCTACCATAGAGAAAAGGGGCGTGGGTTGGATTGTTTGAGATCCTGGGAGGCGGACGGTGGCCGAAGAGGGAGAAATCTCCTGTTCTTTCTCTGCGAGGGGTGATTCCGAGTCAGGAGGTCGGCGCTGTGTCCGTGGCGCTTGCCCCAATCCTAAAGTTGCGGGTGACTGACACCGCGTCCTCCCTTCTCTCACCTGGTGACTTAGCACAGACCGAAGGCCTCTCCTGCGCCCATCGCAAGAGCGACCCTGGGGTGTTACCCCGTCCAGGCTATTGGAGCTAATTCAGCCCTCTGGCTCTCTTACTCCAGTCTGCGCTCTTTATTGACCGTAGTGTCATCAGCACTTCTCTCAGTGCTCCAGCCCTTGTCAGGTGCCCAAGGTGCAGTAGGCACTCAGCGAGACGTTTGTGGGGTGATCAAGGCTCGGGTAGATAGTGATGCGAACACACCCAGAATCAGTTGGGGGGCCGCTGGCCTCATTCAGGGCTCAGTAAAGATGTCTGACTTCGTGATAGCTCCTCACACACGTGTGGGTACTGCTCCGGGAGAAGATAGTCAGGAGTCACGATGATTCTTTCTCTTTCTTCTTTGTGTTTATTTAGTTTTATGTTTCGAGACAAGGTTTTCTCTTTATAACAGCCCTGGCTGTCCTGGAACTTGCTTTGTAGACCAGGCTGGCCTCGAACTCTGAGATTCACCTGCTCACCTGCCTCTGCTCTGCAATGGGAAAGCATTTTTGTTGTTGTTTGTTTTCTTTTGGGGGGGGGTGGGGGTTCAAGACAGGGTTTCTCTGTCTTTGGAGGCTGTTCTGGAACTAGCCCTTGTAGACCAGGTTGTCTCGAACTCTCAGAGATCAGACTACCTCTGCCTCCCGAGTGCTCCGACTAAAGGAGTGCTCCACCAACGGCCGGCTAATGGGAGGGCTTTTATGTCCACAACTGTTTTATAACTTTTGTTCAAAGTCTGATTTGGCCAATTTTCTGGTTTAATGACCTTGGATAGTTTTTTTTTTTTTTTTTCGTACTCTCCATACTTTGTAGGCCTCAACTGCGTACTAAAAAGGATTGAACATTTGTATTTTGTAGAGGGTACCATGGCAGGCAGGGGCATTCAGACAACCGTTCCCTTCTCACTTCCCTTCCCTTGGCTTCACCTCTGAGCCTCTGGTGCTGCATCAGCCTGTCACTCCTACTCCCGAGGGTGGGACTGTGACTCCTTTTCTATGATCTTGACCTTAGTCCAGAGGCTTTCTGCATGGCTGGGGACTGGGGACTCCTTAAGACAAGCTGGCAACAAAGAGATGGGAGGCTTATTCAACAGTGTCTGGACACCGTGTGCAGGTGAAAGCCGGGCCCTACATCTCCAGTACTCCTTAATACAGTCTTTTAAGTGGCTAATAGTGAATTACATTATATATAAAAGAAATCAGCTTCTGGGTAAAATGTAAAACATTAAAATGTGTATCACCTTTCCCTGTGGAGCCTCCTCCTTTCTCTATTCCTGCAGGTGATGACTAATAGTTGAGCTTGTGCTCACACTACCGCTTTGTGACATGGACTCCTCTTCGAGGCTGTTCAAACTACAATGGCTGGAGTACACTTCACTAGTGTTACATGGGACTGAGTTTTCTGGAAACTCCCAGAAGCTTCCAGCTGACACCTCTCTCTTGAATTCCATAGGTGCTTTTCTCATAGTTCAAAAAGGGCTAAGAAATATGCTTTCCTGTGCTATCAACTTTCCTGCCAGTAGTCCTTAGTAGAACTAAGCTGTGTGAGGCGTCTATAACCTCCTGCCAAACATGGATAAGGGAAGAGACCACGCCAAATCTATAGTAACAAGGGAGGCACCTGCCAGTCCCAGTCCGTGGGCAAAGGCAGGCAGATCTCTGTGACTTTGATGCTAGCCTGGTCTACAGGGACAGCTGGAGTTACATAGAGAGACCTTGTCTTGAAAAAAAAAAAAAACCAAAACCAACCAACCAAACAAAAAGAAAACAAAAAGCAACAAAATAAGGGAGGCCATAGAGGACTTCAGCTGACTCAAGCCCTGAGCAGCAATGATGGGGTCCTGCTGAGAATACCTAGTGCCAGGCCATAGCTTTTCCACAGAAGCCAAGCAATGAGAGCTCTGGCTGATCCATGTTCAGCCTGAGAGAAGCCTTTCATTTAGCCCGTAGAGATCTGTCACATAACAGATCCAAGTGTGCTGGTATGAGGATCCAAACAGGTGAGGGATTTCACCCTGAACCAGCATCGGTGGGTTCCAGGTTACTGTTGCTTTGAAAACTGAACTATGAAAACTGTTAAGTGATTACTGTCACACAGGACCTAGTGGCACACACCCTTAATCCCAGCACTCAGGAGGAGAGGCAAGCAGATCTCTCTGAGTTCAAGGTTAGCCAGGGCTATGTGGAGAGAACCTGTTTCAAAGAGATGGGAGAAACTCAGAGATTATTGTCCACCTTAGGAATACCTAAGGTGAGGTATTCCTGCAAAGAAGAAAGGCTTAGTCTGGAAGCTTGGCTCTGGGAGCCAGTCTTACCTGAGTACTAGGGGTCTTCTCCGTGTTCTTTCAAGGTCTCTAAAGCAACCTCTCCTGCATATGTGTGGGGTGGCAATTAAGGATTTCCCTTTATTTCTAAGTCATCTTTTCCTGTAGAAAGCATTTAAGATGTACATTTTCAGAGGGTTTTACCTTTTGAAAATGCCAAGTCCTGTGTAGGAGCTACCCTCTCATTTGGAGTTAAACCATTATACCAATTCTTTTGTTTTTTGAGACAGGGTTTCTCTGTGTACCCTTGGCTGTCCTGGAACTTGCTTTGTAGACCACCAGGCTGGCCTTGAACCATTAACTAATTCTTCATCTTTAGAAACTGTATGGAAACTAACTGGACAGAGATGGGTCTCCCTGGAGTTGGGACATTCATGAGGAGTCCAAGTAGCCTGGCAAGAAACTCAGGGTACTCAATCTTTGTGCCTGATATTTAGTAGAGGTTTAAAGAATAGGGAGTATTGACTCAGAAAAAAAAAATTCTATCTGAAGTCTCCCTTCCCTCCCCCCGGCTCTTGCTAGAAATGGTAGTCCAGGCTGACTTTGAACTCTTTTTTTTTTTTTTTTTTGGTTTTTCAAGACAGGGTTTCTCTGTGTAGCTTTGGAGCCTATCCTGGCACTCGCTCTGGAGACCAGGCTGGCCTGGAACTCAGAGATCTGCCTGCCTCTGCCTGCCGAGTGCTGGGATTAAAGGCGTGCGCCACCAATGCCCGGTTTTGAACTCATGATTTTTATGCTTCAGTGTCCAGTGTTGTCAGGATTATAGGCATGTCCCACTATGCCTTGGCAGAGGCCAGCCTGTTTAGATTGGAAATAAAGCCCAGGGACAGGGCTCAGGTGATGTAGCGCCTCCCTGAGGCGCTACATCAGAAGGAAGAGGTGATCTTAGAGATATGTTAGTGAACTTTACGTAATGAAAGCAGCACTTGGCTCTGATCAAATCCAACATTTAGAGTGAATGGCATTTCCCTGAGTCCTGGCACACATATCTTGTTCTCATTGGCAACAGCTACCTTCCTGTGGCAAAGCTTCACTGGCCATTTCAGGGGAGCTCTCTCCCTCCTGCCTCCCTCCTGTTCTGTTCTGATTCTTGGCCTTGTCCAGCTTGTGCTGTTCACACCATCTCCAGAGAGTCTCAGGCACCTTCTTAGACCTGTGCAATGCACAGTCATTTACAGCCGTGTGACACTTCATGGTGGGATATATTTTGAGAAATGCTCCATGGGGCAGTTTTTCTTGGTGACGTCACAAAGTACAATGGGTGTAGTATCACTAGGGAATATTATGCACAGTCACCAATGTCATTAGGCAGTACTGAATGTAGTTTCCTTCTTTTTTGGAGACAGGATTTCTCTGTGTAACAATCCTGGCTGTCCTGAAACTCACCTTATAGAGCAGGATGGCCTTGAACTCAAGATCTTCCATCAGCCTCTGCTTCCCAAGTGCTGGAACTAAAGGTGGGTACCACCACTTTTGGCTCCAGTCATGAATTTTATGGAGTTAAAATTCCTCACAGCATATTTAACAAAAAGATGGATCTTTTCTGTGTAATTGTGTGTACTATGTTGTCAAAAATTTATTTAAATAGATAAAAGTGGAATAAACCCATTTAAGAAATCTCAATTTTAATCATTTGTTGGAATTCTTTTATATACTTTAATAGCTGGGTGGTGGTGCTACATTTCTTTAATCTCAGCACTCAGGAGGCAGAGAGAGGCAAGCAGATCTCTAAGTTTGAGGCCAGCCTCGTCTACAGAGTGAGTTCCAGGACAGCTAGGGATACACAGAGAACCCCTGGTGCATTCTCTCTCTCTCTCTCTCTCTCTCTCTCTCTCTCTATATATATATATATATATATATATATTATATATATATATATATATAGCTGTGATGGTGCACGCCTTTAATCCCAGCACTCGGGAGGCAGAGCCAGGCGATCTCTGTGAGTTTGAGGCCAGCCAGACCTACAAACCTACACAGAGAAACCCTGTCTCGAAAAACAAAACAAAACAAACAAAATAATAAATAAATAATAAATAACTAAATGTGTATTGCCTGTTACTTTCATGATCAAGAGAAGGGAGGACATCCTTTTCCATTTAGCTGGGCATTTGCAGGTTGAGAGGTTAGCCTGGAGTCAGTTCAAACCTCTTATTTAAATATTTCTGTGACTATTTAAAAGGGAGTCTATAGGTGGGTTGTCTTTTGAGGCATTAAGCTGCTGTAGCTTTGCATGTGGAGTGAAAGCCAGTTCATTATATATAGATCCTTAGCCCCATCTGTGCAGACTGTGGCTCATTTATTGTGAAAGCCACAAGGTGGCAGCATGGAGAACCATCTAGGATTCAGAGCAACCCAGATAGGTTCATCTGGTACCTTCATCTGAGTAGAAATTGCATAGGAGAGTTGCAGGATCATGGCCTGTTTGTATCTCAGTAGGTGTTACGGAGAAACAATGTAAAGGAACAGGAAAGTAAAACCCAGTAGGCATAAATGTGTTTATCCGTGGCAATGAAATTAGTAGGATCTTGGCTCAGGACTTGGTGCAAGTCTTTAGGAGGCTCTAATAGCAAATATGAACTTGCCCTTGCCTTGTTATAGTATTTATGCTTTTCTTTTATAGGCAGGTTCTTACTATGTAGATCTAGCCAGCCTGGAACTTTCTATGTAGGTTGGCCTTGAACTTAGAGATCTGTCTACATCTGCCTCCCAAGTGCTGGGATTTGTTATAGTTCTTGTAGCTTTTATTTTGGGATTTTGTGACATAACAAGTAGGTGTTAATGAATGCTTATAAGAGTTTAATTGGGAGAAGACACAGCATGGTAGGTAGTTCTGGGCTTATCCTTAAACTTTAGTTGGGTTTAATATCATAAAACCTTGGAGGACGTGGCATTGGGTCAGGGGTCTGGGGATGTCATTGGATCTATGTATCATTCCCTGGTTGATCATTGTGACCACTCCAGGGGTATTAACAGTGCTTGTTATGCTAGGGTGGCTTGATGGTAGGTGTAGATATAAGGGTATAATTAGGATGGCAGTGTGTTAGCCATAGTGGTACAGACAGCTGTGGGAGTAGACTCACCCATGGAAAAGATGGCTAAGGTAAGGAAGACCACACTGCAGGAATCAAAGGTTGAGCACAGAAATCTGAGTTCCATAATTTTCCATTTTTTCTTCTGGGCTCATGTTTTTTTTTCTAAGTGTCAACAGCCTATTTTTCATCTTTAGATATATCCCATAAGATATTGGGCTCAGAACCAATCTTAAAAAGTTGACAACAGATGTTTGCTCAGTTGAATAATTTTAGGTGGTCATAGTTTGCTGTATAAGAGGATGGCGTGGTGCATCCTTTGTTCCCCTTCTGTGGGCCAGGTTGTTGGGTTTGGGATCTGACAGAACCATGGCCTTGCAATTCATTGTGAGGTCAGCTCTTTCTATCCACTGCATATGGCAGCATACCACAGAGAGTCACAGTTCACCTAGTGTGTCAGTATCTATTGGGGTCAATGTAGCTGTGACAGGAAAGTTTACATAGAGAACTGATGGCTAAGTCATGCAGTTAAACATGGGAAAGAGTGTAGAAGATCTGGGCTGCCTTTTGCCTTCCCAGGGCCATGCCTCTGTGCTTACAGCTGATTTTCCTTAGGAAACCATCCCTCTACTGCTCTTAGTCTAAGGTCTCACTTTTCCCATTTCCTTTTCACTTGAACCTGGCACTTGCTAGGAGGCCAGATTCTCTGTCTGCACAGCCCATCCAGTCTGTTCTTGGTCAACAAGGGGCAGGCCCAGACCTGTTAGTTGGGTGGTGGGAAAGGAGTTCTTCTCTGAGTGCTGAGTTAACAGGAAAATATATGCAATCAAAGGCTACTGGAGGCATGAGAATGGCACCAACTCAGCCCAGGATAAAACCAGACCAACTTTTCTTCCTCTAGGGCTGGGGTCTAGTTGTGATGTCGATGGACAGAATTACTTCTGACTTTCTGGGTTTCTTAGAGACTACATTGCCTTTTGAATTTGTACCAGTCTGAGTGTTGGTATCACTGGTAATTAGCAGCTGATCTCTGCCCAGTGATGGTCACTCAAATTTAGACAAGGTTGACACACAAGGTTCATTTGTTTTCATGGTAGGTTTGTAAGAATCAAGTTTCTCTGGGCAGTGGTGACACAAGCCTTTAATCCTAGGGAGGCAGAGGCAGGTGGATCTCTGTGAGTTCCAGGCAGCCTGGTCTCCAGAGCGAGTTAAAGGTAGGGATACACAGAGAAACCATGAACAAGACTCTCTTGGTACTGTTTGTGTGTTTTATCATGTTTCCCTCCAGTGTTGGGGATTAAACTCAGGACCTTTTAAATGGCAGGTATCTGCTCTACCATTGAGTCACGCCTCCAGCCCCCTCACTTGTTTCTCTTTTTTCCAAGGGCTTAGAAATTTAGCATGTGTCTTGCATTGTAGGAACTGCAGGGTGATGGGGATGTAGGGTGGAGAGCCAAGCTGAGAAACAGTACAAACCTTGTCTAACTCCGACTTTGTGTTTTAGATGATGCCTAAGCATGGGAAGTGCTCTTCCTCTGTTATACTGATCCTTTTACTGTCCTGGTCCCTTGATGGGACCTTAAAGAGTTACTTTTGAATGTTACAGATGCTATCCCGGGTACTCAAAAAGAATACTGAGGAAATCACAGAGAATGGGAAAAGTGCAGTAGGAATGCTCTGGGCACCTGAGTACCACTTGAGGCACTTTAGTCTCCTCTTCAAGGGACTTCACTAAAATAATTCATCTCTTAACCTCAAAATTCTCTATCATTGGGTCATGGTGTTTAAGGTGTGAACTGTGGAAGGTATATTGGTTTGGCCTCCTTTGGTCATAGCCCATTCCTTGTGAGGGAGCAAGGGGTGGTGAGGTACCTTCAGTCATGTGCAACCCATGGAGTTGAGGCTGTTCAAAAAGAAGACAAAGGAGAGGTGAGGGATATTGTAGATGCAGAAGTAAGTAACTCAGCTGGCATAGTGGTGAACACTTTTTGTTTGTTTGGGTGTTCCCCCCCCTCAAGACAAGGTTTCTCTGAATTGTTTTGGAGGCTGTCCTGGAACTAGCTCAGTAGACCAGGCTGGCTTCAAACTCACAGAGATCCACCTGCCTCTGTCTCCTGAGTGCTGGGATTAAAGGCAGGTGCCACCAATGCCTGGCTGGTTTTTTTTTTTTAAGATTTATTTATTTGTTTATTATGTGTATAGTGTTCGGTCTGTGTGTATGCCTGTAGGCCAGAAGAGGGCACCAAATCTCATTACACATGGCCATGAGCCACCATGTGGTTGCTGGGAATTGAACTCAGGACCTTTGGAAGAGCCATCTCTCCAGCTACTAGTTATTATCATCACTATTTCATCATTTTGTTATTGAGACGGTCTCACTATTTAGCTCTGGGTGGCCTAGAACTCTCTACATAGACAAGGCTGGCCCTAAACAAACAGAAATCTTATCTCATTCTGGGATTAAAGGTTTACACCACCAAGACAGGAGGCAGAGGCAGGTGGATCTCTGAGTTTGAGGCCAGCCTGGTTCACAGAGTGAATTCCAGGTCATCTAGAACTACACAGAGAAACCCTGCCTCAAAAACAACAACAAAACAACAAAACCAAAAAGGCACACACCACCATGTCTTTTTTTTTTTAATTTTTAATTGTGTATGTATGCATATCTGAGTGTGGGTGATGTTCTTGTCAGTACATTTACCCACTGAAGCCAGTGGCATCAGATTCCCCTGGATTGGGAGTGTGAGGTACTTGTGAGTGAACACAGATCATTTGCAAAACCAGTATATGCCTGTAATTGCTGAGCCATCTTTTTAGCCCTGGGCCTTTAAAAATGTTTTTATATTGCACGTGTGTGTGTGCACGTGTGGTGTGTGTGTGTGTGTGTGTGTGTGTGTGTGTGTGTGTGTGTGTGTGCACTCACTATACTATGCCTTGATGTGCAAGTGGAGTCAGGTCACTTCTACCATGAGTGTTCTGAGATCAAACTCAGGCTGTCAGGTTTGGCAACAAGCACCTTTACCCACTGAGCCATCTTGTTGGCCCTCATGGGACTTCTTGGTGTGATTTTTCTGAACCATGTTGGCCCTCCATTGTACCGTAGCATCTCTCTCCTGGAGGGGTACAACTCCTAAATAGAGCCATCAAAATTAAACAGAGCTTTCCATGCAGACACTGGAGATATTTGGTGGAATACACCGATATAGCATTGGCATTTAAATATTTGGATTTTCTCATTTTCCATCTTGCATGTGTCCCTCTTCCCCTCCAGCTCTCAGTAATTGTCAGTAAATTCCTAAAGGCTGGGGGCTGTGAGGGAAGCCTCCACACTATACTAATGGTTTTCAAAACAGACTCAGGGTTTTCCTTGCCACAGAGAAGTCTGAAAATAGAGGCTGGCTTCTTTCCTAGCTCTGCTTTGGAAACAAGCAGCTGATGGCTCTGTGAGTCACCAGTTGCCCCAGAGGACTGCCAACTCCCCCGACATCAGGTGCCCAGGGGCTCTTGGTAAATGTCAGATGCTACTGTGTGTGGTTGGTGATGCTGGCTGGCGTCAATTCAGGCAGAGTAGTGGAGCTCCCCACTGAAAAGGGAATCTGGCTGCGGCTCTGTGAGGATGTCTGAAAGGGGAAATGGACTGTCAAATGTGCTCAGCTACAGAGCTGAAGGTGGAGGAGGAATGTTGTGGTTCCTGTAGCTCCTCAAAGAGAAGCAGGAAGGGAGTCAGTTCCCAGGAAGACCTTTGACAGACACTGAGATGATGAGCCTTAAAGATCCAATACACAGGGCAGGCTCAATGGCTCTGTGAGGGGGGAAAAGGCAAGTCAGACAATCTCAGTTGGATCCCTAGGACCCACATGGTGGAAAGAATCATTTCCTGCAAGTTGTCCTCTGAATCCCATATGTGTTGTATCCCCTGCTGTAAGTATATATAATAAATGAACTTTAAAAAGGGAACTTTAACTGTTTATGTCTTTTTTTTTTTTTTTTTTTTTTTTTTTTTTTTCCGAGACAGGGTTTCTCTGTGGCTTTGGAGGCTGTCCTGGAACTAGCTCTTGTAGACCAGGCTGGCCTCAAACTTACAGAGATCCGCCTGCCTCTGCCTCCTGAGTGCTGGGATTAAAGGCATGTGCCACCAATGCCCGGCACTGTTTATGTCCTACAATTCACATCAGAGAGAAAATATTAGTAATTTAGAAGTAGGCATAAACTGGATATGATCCTTATTAGGGCTAAACAACCTCTTGATCCAAGTCATTAAAAAGACACAGTCCATGAGCTGGGATGGTGCTGGCCTAACAAGAGCAAAGCCCTGAGTTTCATCCCCAGCCCTGCTTAGACTGGAAGTGGTAGAACTCAGGTGTAATCTCAGCACTTGGGAGGTCCAGGCAGGAGGATCAGGAGTTCAAGGTCACCTTCAGCTATGTAGGAAGTTTGAAGTCATGAGACTTTTCAAAACAAAACACTGGGAGCCTGGGGTGTAGTTCAGTAGAGTCTGGTGTGACCCCTAGACACACACACACACACACACACACACACACACACACACACACACACACACACACCACCACCACCACCACCACCACCACCCACCAACCACCACCACCACACCACCACCACCACCACCACCACCCCTCCGTGGCACTTGTTCACTCTACTTTTGCCTTTTTTAAAAATATAGTATATGCTACATGTTAACATACTTGGTAAATACAATTTCCTTTTTCCGAGTTCTGCCTCTAAAATGTTCACAAGAGTATGAACTTTTTGCTGGCTTTTTTGTTTTTGTTTTTTGGTTTTTTCGTGGCAGGGTTTCTCTGTGGCTTTGGAAGTTGTCCTGGAACTCTCCCTGAAGACCAGGCTGGTCTCGAACTCAGAAAGATCTTCTTGCCTCTTTTTTGCTGGTTTTATTCACTGCTGCATTCACATATCCTAAAACATGAAACATGCCTAGCACATAGCTGACAATAAACATTTCTCAAATAAATCAGATTGGCAAAGACAAAAAAACAACAAAACAAAGAAAAACAAAAAAAGTATTTTGTGTTGGTGGGAATAGGACATTAGTATGCCAGAATTGTTCACTGGATAGCAATTTGCCAAGATTCATTAAAATTAAAGGGGCATCTACCTTATGACAAAGCAATTCAGCCGCCAAATGTTTATGCACTGAAGTACATGTTCAAGGATATACACTGTGGCTCTACATTAGTACAAAAGGCTGGGATTGGCCTACATGTGCACCGTCAGGAGTCTGGTTAAGTAACACACTGGCATTCATAAGATTGTATCACATGTCTGGGTTAGGAAGACAGGTACACACACTGATGCTGTATGGTCTGAATGACCCTGAGTGAAACAAACCAGACACAGAAATGTGTACGTAGGAAAGGTTGGAGGCGAGAAAGGGAGGGGGCATTATCTCTAATTTAAAAAACAAATTTAAAATGGGTGTGGTAAGCTTCTGTTTGGTCATGAAAAAGAAGGGTGGGGCCAGGCGTGGTGGCATCTCTGTGAGTTCAAGGCCAGCCTGGTCTACAAAGAGAGTTCCAGGACAGCCAGAGCTGTCACACAGAGAAACCCTGTCTGGGAAAACCAAAACCATCCAAAGAAAACAAAACAAAAAGAGGAGGGTTTGGAAGGCTAGAAAGATGACTTAGTGGTTAAGAGCCCTTGCTGCTCTTGCAGATGGCCCGCATTCTGTTCCCACTACCTACTTGGTAGCTCACAAAACCACATCACTATCACATAAAAAAAAAAAAAAAATTCTAGAACTCAACAAGCGATTGCTTTTTTTTTATTTTTTTAAATCATGTGTAAGGGCTGAAAACTTAAAAAAAAAAAAAAAAACAACTTTTTCAAAGCTTTGTATTGTGGGAAACCTTTCACTTCCGCAGTGAAGCCAATTAAAAGGACGGTTGGGTTCGGCCTCGTGCTGCAGACCCCGCGGGTGCCCAGCGGCCACCCTCCGCGGGTTCCGCGCTGCCACTGGAGCGCGCTCGCTCCTTAGAGGGCAGCAGCGGGGCGTCGCGGGGACGCATGCGCTCCGGCGGCACCCGGGGAATTAAAAGAGAGAGGGAAAAGCTCCCGCAGAAACGCGCACCTCGCGTCCCCCCGGCCGCGGCGTGATGCGCACGGCCTGGCCCGTGACGCCGCGGCCACCCCCGTCCCCGCGCCCCAGCTGCCGTCGCGCGCCGGGCTCTGGGACCCCGGTGTCCGCCTTCGCTCTCCATGGGGCTGCGCCGCTGGCTACGGAGCGCCTGCTGCTGCTGCCCGTGCCGGTGCCTGGAGGAGCCCGCGCGGCCCGAGAAGGAGCCGCTGGTCAGGTGCGTACCGGCGCGGGCTCGGGCCTCGCGGGGGGGGGTACCCGGGTGTCCGCTGAACCGGGAAGGGGGTACTGTGAGGTCACACCGCGGCGCCATCCGAGCCCCTTGGCCCCATCACGACACGTCTCCGCTGAGATGTTTTTAAGCTTCAGATCCTTGGGTCAGATTTGTGTGGGGCTCGGAAAGCGCAGATCCTCCGAGGCGGCTGATGCCCCTGGGAAATGGCACTGATTGGTGCAGGGACCGGGCTGGGGGTAGAAAAGTTTCCAAGGGGTGGCGGGTGGGGGGGAGGGTCTCATCGGATGAAACGGACGAGTGTGGGTTTCTGTGTCACTCAGCAAAAAAGTTTGGCTATCAATGTCATGACCGAAAGAAGTCGAGTTCCTCGACTGGGCTTAAGGAAATCTTTCTCGTTGTAAAAACAGCGCGAGTTGTACCGGGGGTGGGGGTGGGGGAGTATTGGCTGTAGCTTAAGCTGTGAAATGTGAGGAAATTTAATGCTCATTAGCTGTGTGCTAAAAGAAGGTTTGTGAAGGGACCCAATGCACAGATTTGCTTGATTTTTTAAAACGATGCTTTAGGGACAGTAGAAAAAGGCACTCAGGAGTAAGACACATTCAAGTCTAGGGAAAGGAGGGAGGGAGGGAGAGAGGGACAGAGAGAGAGAGAGAGAGAGAGAGAGAGAGAGAGAGAGAGAGAGAGAGAGAGAGAGAGAGAGAGAGAGAGAGAGAGAGATATCGATTTTTGTTTTCTTAAAATGATTTTTCTATCCTGAGTTTACTGAAATCAAAGTCCCACCAAGTCGTGCCTCAGGGCACAGAATATTTAGAATGAAATTAGGGCACGGGATGAGGTTGGAATATCAGGCTAGGTGAACAAGCTCTGGAGCCAGGCATCTTTAAGGGATATGCAACAAATACAATAATGCTTGCACAACTCTTTCTGAAGCATGACTTACCTTTCCTTACTCCGTCAAGTCCAGACACTTCCCTTGACTCCGGAGAGTTACATAACTGCACCCTGCCTGTCTGTTGGTATTTTCCGGAGCAGTAAGCACCATGTACTTGTCACTGTAAGAACAATCCAGTCTTAGTCCCTCCAGGCTCGAGGCCAGTGGTGACCTTCTGCCTTCTACCCCTTCCAGAATGCTAGTTTTCAAGTCTCGTTTGATCACCTTGCCGTTTTTTCATCTTCCTCCTGCGATTTAGGCCTTGGAATTTATCATCTTATTATTTGGTGAGCACTCAGGTATTCTAAGGTTTATACACACACACACACACACACACACACACACACACACACACACACACAGAGAGAGAGAGAGAGAGAGAGAGAGAGAGAGAGAGAGAGAGAGAACTGGCTGACCTCTAACAGAGATCCACTTGCCTCCCGAGTGCTATGATTAAAGTCATCTAAAGTCATCCTTTACCTCTGTGGTCTTCCATACATATGTTTGGTTGTTTTTGCTAACAGTCCTCTCACTTAGATTTTGAGATTACTCTTCGCTGGGAGACACTACCTACCCTTAATTTAAAATGCAATAGGTAACAGTGTAGAATTTTATCTCAGGACTCCAGTCTCTTGGTTATTATAAAACATAACCTTCAATATAGTTTCAGCCACAGCTTTTGGTGTTTCCAGTTTTTTTTCTTTCTGTCTAGGATTGCTAGACTGACTTCTGATAACTTTTTTTTTTGAAATGGAGATGCTCTCCTGTTTTGCTTTATGTTCAGTGGATGAAAGTCCATGAATTTTGTGATTATTATTATTATTCTTTTAGAAGATAAGGTTAGCTAGGCATGGTGGAAAAGGCCTATAATCTCAGCACTTGAGAAGCAGAGGCAGGAAAAAGCAGCCTTGGCTACAGAAGTTTACACACAAGGACCTATCTTAAAAAGAAATATCTAGAAATTAGGAAGATCTAGTCAGTGGAACAGCATAGCAACATATTGATGAATCCAGCTACCTGGGATGAGTCACATAGGTGGGTGACTGACGATGAGTTATTAGGATTATTTGTGCCACAGTTTCCTCATATCTTTGTTGAGGGTGATAATGATAGTACATACTTCAAAGGACTACAGGGAAAAAGGAAAGGAGGTCATACATGCCAAGGGCTTAATATAGTGTCTGACAACATAATAAATATGCCATAACTTTTAATTAGTATTAATTTTCATTGTTATTCTTCTGAGCATGTGAGTGTGAGTGGACGTGTCTCATCTGGTTAAGTGTTATTCTGGCACCATTTTGATATAACCATTTCAGAAGGACCCCTTATTAATGGGCACGTGATAATGCATGTGTCTACAGGTTCTTGAATGTTCTTTTCCACGAGAGTCATGTGACAATCTGGTTCGAATTCATTGTTTTAGTTATTATTATTATTGAATATTTATGTGTGTGATCTGCATGGATGTATGTATGCATGGTTGTGTGTGTGTGTGCACACGTATGTGCAGGTGTATGTGTGTGCACGTAGAGGCCTGGGGTTGATGCCAGGTGTCTTCTTGATTGCTTTCCATCCTATATGTTGAGGCAGGGTCTCTCACTTGAATTCTGAGATTGCTAGCTAGCCAGTTTGGTCAGGGATCCCTGATCTCTCATCTCTGCCTCCCGAGCTGCCCTCTGGCATTTATGTGGGTGCTGGAGACCCAAACTCAGGTTCTTACATTTGTATGAGAAGTACTTTACCTGGTGAGCTATCTCTCCAGCCCCTAGTTCATTTTTAAAAATATACAAGTCATTGGTTTTTGGTATATACACAAAGCAGGGTTTTTCTGTGTAACAGCCATGGCTGTCCTGGAACTTGCTTTGTAGACCAGACTGGCCTTGAACTCACATAGATCTGCCTGCCTCTGCCTCTTGAGTGCTGGGATTAAAGGTGTGCACCACCATTGCCTGGCCTCTACATATTTTATTTGTGTGTGTGTGTGTGTGTGTGTGTGTGTGTGTGTGTTGGCATGCTTGAGCCCTCACTTGTGTGTGGAGTCAGAGGACAATTTGTGGGAGCCAGTTGTCTTCTGTTTCCATGTGAGTCCTGGAGACTGGACTCAGGGCATCAGGCTTGGCAGAAAGCATAGTTGCCTGCTGAGCCATCTCTTCAGCCAGCTATTGTACTGTTCAATTCCAGTGTATTTTTAACTCCTCTCAAGAAAACAAAACCAGCATACTTTAGAGCACTCTTTTTATTTTTCCCACCACTAGTTAGTGGTTACCAAGCAACCACTAACTAAGTCATCCATTTCTTTGACATTATAGATTTGCCTGTTTTGGACATTTTGTGTAAGCGGCATCACAGTTGGCTTTTTGCATGTAGCTTTCTGTGTTTATCATGATGGCTTCACAGTTTATTGTGTCAGAGTATATATCAACACTTCATCCTTTTTTATGGCTGATTGATCATATTGTTTATCTGTTCACCTGTTGGTGGACATTTGGCTTATTTCCTTTTATGAATGATGTGTGAACATTTGTATGTAGGTTTCTGTGTAGACATGGTTTCAGGCCCCTGGGGTAAAGCTCTCGGAGTGGAATTGCTAGGTCACGTGGTAAGGATGTGTTTAACTTCTGAGGACCTGCTCTTCTGTTTCTGAAGAGCCTGGGTGAAGTACGGATCAGGTGAAGTCACATGGTTCCCATTATTATTGAGAATTTTAGTTTTTTATGTCATCTTTTTTTCTTTCCTCTTACAACAGTTTTTTTTTTTCTTTAAATAGCCATCTTTCTTCCCTTAACTAGCTATGAGAATGCTACCCATGTTTTATTTTAGTCCCATAGCTGTAGTGCCTGGAAGAGGGACTGCCTCCCGTGTTGGGTTTGAATCTGTACCAAATGTTAGTATAACCTCGAGGGGATCATTGGTGGATTCCATGGCAGGCGAGGGTGACTGAGGCAGAGGGACAAATATGCCAGGCAGACAGAACTTAGTGAGATTTATTAGAAAGAGGAAAGGAAAGAGAAAAGAGGTAAAGAGACACAGAGAGAGGACAGAAGAGAAGAGGGAGACAGGAAAGTCCTGTGTGCCCCAGGGGAACCACTGGGAAAAGAGAGTGGGAAAGAGAGCAGGGAAGAGAGGGGGGCGTGGGGAAGAGAGAGGGAAGAGAAGGTCTTAAGTGGGCAGGGGTCCATCTTTTAAAGGAGTCCTTTGCACATGCATGCAGACTAGTACTCATGGAATCCTGAGCTGACCAGGGTACTGCCTGAGTGCATTCTGCCAGGTGACAGGCACAGGCCAGAATAATGCCTGAATCCTTACACTATGTCTCTGGGGGAGGAAAGCTACTCCCTTCTCAGATGAGCCTCTGTGTTTTCTCTTCCCAACTTGTCCCTCTCCTTCCCCCCCTCCTAGAAACATCCCGAGATCTCCCCTGACTAGCCATTCACCTTGATGCTATCATGACCTTCAATTGTCATTCTCTGATGTCCTCTGTATCCCACACAAATGCGGTTAAAGAGCAGTTGCCTTCCTGACTACTGTTGTTGCGATTGATACCCAAGTCTGGGTCAGGCCTGGGATTATGCATTTTAGGAGCTGTGCTGAGTGGGTTGGCTGTGGATGGTCTGTGGACAGAGTTTGTGATACATGGCTCTAAAAGCTATGCTCAGAGCTAGGAAGGTGCTCAGCAATTTAGAAATTTTGCGGCGCTAGCATGAGGGCTGAGGTTTGGATTTTTTGGGGATCCAGGTAAAAAGCTGGGTTGTGTGTCAGCCTGTATGCAATCCCAATGCTTGGAGGATGGGACAGGGAATTCCCAGAGCAAGCTGGCTATCAAGCCTGCCTGAAACTGAAACTGAGAGCTCTGGGGAGCAAAAGACCTGCCTCGGCAGAAATGATGGAGACCAATCAAGGAGAATCTTGACACCAATCCTGGGCCTCCACATGTGTGCATATACACACACCATACATACATACATACATACATACATACATACATACATACATGCATGCATACATATGCAAAACAAATAAAAGCTATGCTTAGATACAGTAGAAGGGTGGTTGCCACATGGGACATGCCCATATAGGTAACATCTATTTATTGGGCTCCTGGTCTTTTCTGATCCTGAAATCAGACTTCTAGTTAGAAGTGTGTGATCTAGTTAGTGTAGTGTGATTTCGAAGGTTGCAAGGGAAAACTGGCTGTTCCTCTCTCAATGTACTCGTTACCCATTGCCATGGTGGATGCTCATATCTGTTTGTTCCCATTTCCTCCTCCCTGGTGTCTAATTTTGCATTCATTGTCTGTCTGTAACCAGCTAGTGAGCTTACTTCCTACCTGCTGCCTTTGCTGACATCATAGCTTTTAGCAGCAACACCTTTTTATTTTCCATACTCCCCCCCCCCCCGTGTGTGTGTGTGTGTGTGTGTGTGTGTTTTCAGGATGCTAACTCACACTTTGTGCAACCTGACATGTGATGCAGACCTATTGAGACTGTAGTGCTGGGAAGAAGCCTGAAGACTCAGGAAGTGTGAATCCAGATTGTTTTGTTCAGCTCTTCAGCTGCCCAGGGCTGCCTTTAAAACTCATAGTGGAGGGGTTCCCTCCCTCCCTCCCTCCCTCTCTCCCTCCCTCCTTCCCTCCCTCCTTCCCTCCCTCCTTCCCTCTCTCCTTTTCTTTCTCCCTCTTTCTCTTTTTCTCCCAGTGCTGGGGATGGAACTCAGTGCCTTGTGTATGCTAGCCAAGTATTCTACAACATTGTGCTCCAGCCCCTGAGTAGATAGCACTAACATGAGACAGTGTAAGAACAAACAGCCCTAGAGAAAGGATTCAGAGCCTGATCTTAACCCAAGTTACAGTCTCAAAGAAAGCCAAAGGTTTCCTTGGATCATATTCTCACTGCTCATTTCCATTGGAAGTCCTGTAAGTATTGAATCACAGAGTGATCATGGCAACCGTCCACATAAAGTTGAGGTTCTGTGTGCCACTGTTTCCTACACTGGCCACATTATTTTTATTTATTTATTTATTTATTTATTTATTTATTATTATGTATACAACATTCTACTACCATGTATATCTGCACACCAGAAGAGGGCACCAGATTTCATAACGGATGGTTGTGAGCCACCATGTGGTTGCTGGGAATTGAACTCAGGACCTCTGGAAGAGCAGTCAGTGCTCTTAACCTCTGAGCCATCTCTCCAGCCCTTTTTTTGTTTTGTTTTGTTTTGTTTTGTTTTTTTGTTTTTTGTTTTTCGAGACAGGGTTTCTCTGTGTAGCTTTGGAGCCTATCCTGGCACTCGCTCTGGAGACCAGGCTGGACTCCAACTCACAGAGATCCGTCTGCCTCTGCCTCCTGAGTGCTGGGATTAAAGGCGTGTACCACCAACACCTGGCCACTGGTCACATTCTTAAAGTAGGGTAAAAAGTGATTAGATTTGTATCCACAAAACATTTCATTGAGGAGAGGGCAACAATGCAAATGGATTGTTTTGGGATGGCTGCATCAGTGGCCACCAGTCTCTGAAGTGCTGAATGACTTCATGTTACTAATTATAAGAAAAGTGAGGTACAGATCAGGCATGTCACAATAACAACGTGGTGGCTCACAGCCACAGAAATGTGTTCCTTCGTGGTTCTGTGTGTAAGTCTGAAATCAAGGTGTTGGTGGGGCCACAATTGCTTTGAGCAAGTTGTTTCTTGCTGGTTCCAGCTTGGGGCTTCCTGGTGTCTCCTGGCTGATGGCAGCACAGTTTAATCTCTTCCTCTGTCTTCCATCTTTCTTCTGAGTTTTAAACTTCCTTCTCTCACTTTTGAGGACCCAATCATCGAGTCTAGTGACATCCCTAAAATCTAGGATGGCTTCATCTCAAGATCCCTTAATTAGTAACATCTTTAAAACATATTCCCAAGTAAGGTATCATTCATAGGTACTTGGATGTACCTTCTGTGGAGACACTTAAACTTGGCTACAGAATATTTAGGAAAACTTGAGTGGCCTAAGATTTTTTGTGTGCTGATCAAACCTAGGGCTTTGTGTATGTCAGGTAAGCACTCTTAACAGTGAGCCCTTGGCCATTCAGAGAATTTTTTTGTTGTTTTTCCAAGACAGGGTTTCTCTGTAGTTTTGGAGCCTGTCCTGGAACTTGCTCTGTAGACCAGACTGGACTCAAACTCAGATTCGCCTGCCTCTGCCTCCCGAGTACTGGAATTAAAAGCGTGCACCACCACCACCACCCAGTGGAGAATTTTTCTTGTTTTTAATTTCACTTATGTAACATGATTTTCCTCTATTCCTTATAAAATCATTCCCTTGCTGTGTAAAAATCTACCTGAGTATGAGTTGTGGCCCCAGGGCCACAGCTGCAGACACTGTTAGTCAGAGAGAAGCCCAAATCTTCTGATACTATTCAGCGTCTTGACACACTTCCAGAGAGGGCTTGGAAGAGGCCCGGATAGAGCATGTAGTGTGACGCTACGTGTAACAGCATCTGTCCTAAATGCTGCCTTCCTGGGTACCTTTTAGGGGAAAGGTAATCTTACTCCTCCGTGTTTATGACCTGTTAGTAACTGGGAAGCATCACATCACCATCATTTTCTGGGTGTTCAGAGACAAAAGAAACAGAAAGAACCACCAGGCATGCTTAAGTTTTTCTGTAACCCAGGCAGGTTTTTAACTTGTGGTCCTCCAGCCTCAAGCATCCTGAGTAGCTGGGATTACAGGACTGTACCACAGGCCTTGCAGAGGCTTCCAAATACCCTGTTTCCTGCTAGTTTCAGCCGCAGCCTGCAGCTTCACAATGCTCACACTGGTGGGCAAGGAACAGACAAGAAATGCAGGGCTTCATTTTTCTTTAGTGCCCGGGTGCCAATTACAGAAAATAAAGGAGATCTCAGTTTGATCTAGACAATTATTTTGTGTCCACAGAAAGATTGTTTTAGGAAGGAAGGGATGGAGTTTCTCTGTATGTCCCTCAGGCCGTGTGACATGACATAGTTTGAGCCATCCTACTTCAGGGCGCTGACAAGGGAGAGTTTGTGTGGAAGCATCTCTGACATTTCATCTTTCCTGAGCTTGCCCCGATTCTTCACAGGTTGTCCTTCATGCTCTCAGTGTAGGGTCAGGGTTAGGTTTTGTATTTCTTAGCTGACTATTGTCCTAACCTATGAGTCACATTCCATGAAGTTACCTTGACACCAAATGAGTAGATACTGAACCCCCTATTCTGGAAGTTTCCACCAGAAAAGTTACGCTCCCATGAGCGAATTCACCAACTGGTCAACACATAGTCTTCTTCCATGTGTCTGTTAAATGACACCTCACTGTTGGTCATTCGCATTGAACTCCCGGGGGAACAGCTGCTGTATGTCACATTCGAATGGAGTTTATTTAGCACATGTCTTTTATATTTTGTTTTATAACTCAAACTTGCTGAGGATGACTTTGAACTTTTGATTCTTTGGCTCTAGCTTCCAAGTGCTAGGATTCTAGGCCCACACTACCATACTTAATTTATTCAGTGCTGGGGATCGAACCCAGAGATTTGCGCAAGTACCTACCACTGAGCCACCTCTCCATCCCACACACATGTATTTTCACATTTCAGTGTCACCCTTGGGGGCATTCGAAATAGCCGGATCACCAGCGACAAGCACAGAAATGCAAACTATGCCGAGATAATATTTTTTTGTTTTGTTTTGTTTTCATTTTACAGGGTGGCTTTATGTGGCCTTTGAGTTGATTGAGTTGTGTGTATTACAAAAAACAGGGTGTTGCCTGTCCAGCCTCAATTGGGAATGTTTACCCGAGCTTGCGTTGCTCTGTGCCTGCCCACGTATGACCTTAAGGCAATCAAATTTAGTATTGATTTTAGGATTATAGGTGAATTGTAGTGCGTGGGAAAATTTTCAAATATAGGTTCTGTGGATAAGGAGGATCAACGAACTAACATCTACACTTAACAGTTTTAGAAGACACCGAGGCACAGAACTTCAGTCACCTGCTGAAAGGCATGCAGGATTCCTGTCCTGTTACATTTTGGTGTCATTGTGAGAGCAGATGCAGGCGGTCCATCTCCAGCGGCTTCTAAACTGCGCGCTAGAAATTGTGGGTTGAGTATGAGACTTTCCTTGACTTGTGGTAGCCTGGGGTCCCCAGAACCCTTGAGCCCCTTTCCCTGTCCTGAGGTGCCAGTGTGGAGGGAGGACAGGGGTGAGGAGGGGAGGACTCGTGGCATTTGAAGGGGGCGTCCTCTGCTTAGAAGGGCACCTCTCACATGTGCAGTCTTTCAGGCTGAACTCACCTGGCCTTGGTGATGGACTCATATTCACCCTTGGAAAGGCTTACAGAAAGTTGGCAGGTGTGTGAATGTCGGTGATGAGAGCTTCCAGCCTGGTGTCCAGATGGCTCGGTTTTCCTCTTGCAGCATGTGCTGGACTTGCAGAGCCAGGCCTCAGCAGACTGTGAAGGGTGGACACTTACTTCTCAGCCCTGGCTGCCTGTGCTGCAGGTTATGCTCTGCCACAGCCCTAGCCAGAGAGCGATTTACAGGAGTCAGCAGAGACGTTCAGGGTCCCACTGTGGTGTGACAGTGCCTCAATCCGTGATTCCCATTCTAGGGCTGACACATTTACCTTCTTGAGACATAGGGCAAAGATGGAAAACATGAGGCTATTCCTGGAGCCCAGAGGTCAATGCTCTGTAAGAAGTCAACCGTTCACTATGCACAGGACTCTTTTCTTTGTTATTGAAACACTCTCACAATGTAATTCTGGATGGCCTGGAACTTGCTGTGTAGACTGGGCTTATCCAAAACTCCCGGGTATCCTCCTGCCTTGGGACTCCCAAGTGCTGGGATTAGAGGCATGTTACCATTTTAGTGTATGGGTGTTTCGTCTGCATAAATGTCTGTGTATCATGAGTTTGCCTGATGCCCAGGAGGGCCAGAAGAGGACATCAGATTCTTTGGAACTGGAGTTACAGGTGGTCCTAGGCCACCATGTGGGTTCAGGGAACTGAACTCAGTCCTCTGAACAGCAGTTAGTGCTCTTAACTACTGAGCCATCTCTCCAGTTCTCACAAGAATGACTTCTGAAGGTTTTCTTCTCTGGTAACCTGGAGCAGCATTCCTGTTCTTTTGTAACAGTTTGTCATGTGACACTGGAAGGTCCCTAGAGATGACACTTCTTTCAGTCATGTGATAATGGAAGGTCCCTAGAAGGTGACATTTCTTTCACTTAGTCAGGTGACATTGGAAGGTCCCTAGAAGGTGGCCTTTCTTTCTGTTGTACAACATATGATCTAAGTTTCCTGGAACTTTCTAAATGTCTTGAAGTGATTATATCACTACACTTTTGTGTAAAAAGTAAACTCTGCTTAAAATACTTTGTTAGAGATGTAAGAATATTTCACTGTGCTAATACATATCTGAAATGAGGCAGTTATATACTGTATATTCTTTTTTGCCCTTTGGGAAAATAGTTTTGTATCTCAAGAGTATATCTCTTTCAATGTTTGACAGTATCCTGAATTATATTTTATTTTTAAAATTTTTTACTTATTTTAGACAGCATCTCTGTATGTAGTCCTGGCTGTCCTGAAATTCACTATGTAGATCAGATTCCTCTTGAATTCACAGAGATCCATCTACCTCTACCTCAAGTGCTGGGGCTAAACATATGTATGTTTAAATGCTAACACAGACAAAAGAAATTTGGTATAAAGAACTGTACAAGGCACACTCCTGTAGCCACCGATGAAGATGAGAGAAGTCACTACCCCTATAGCCTCCCTGATCTTAGCTGACTGTCATCAGAGTTGTTTCCTTGTATTTCTTTATGGCCTTTCCACCTCTCTGCACCTTAAAGATGCAGCCTAGTTTTGCCTTTAAACTTCACACGAATGGGGTCAAACCTTGGGTGTTCTCACATGCCTCTCTTCGCTCCACTCTGTGGATTCATTCATGCTGTTGTGGTGAGCTCGCTTCCTGCTGCACAGTGGATCCCATTACACCCACCCTTTCTGTTGGTGGACTTGAGAGTGGTTTCCAGTTCAGTGCTATGATAACCATTATAAGGTGGGCACAGACCATGAAATTATTCATCCTCTTCTGGTTCTTTAGATATGCTAAACAAACCCCTAACTCAGGGAATCCCTCTGCATCTTTCCTTCTCTGCCTAGAGTATTTTTTTTCTCTGGCCACCTGCATGGATAGCTCTCACTTTATTCCTGTCTCCACTCAGTCGTTGTATCAGACAGTTCTTCCCTGACTGCCATGTCCAGCCCTGCTCATCCCTCTTTCTGGACTTCTCTGTGTATTTCTTCACAGGCCTGGCTATCATCTGACAGACACACATGTGCTTATCATCTGTTCCTCCCACAAGACTAAGCCTGATTCTCACCCATTTAGTCAGCTGAACGTTGTGAACATTTTTCTGTCTGTGAGCCCCATGCTGTAGATGCCGGCCTCATTTCTACTATTTAGAGGCCTGTGAATTTGGGAAACAAATGTTCAGTAATCCAGCAAGTATTTATTGAGTATCTGTTGTGTTCCAGGTACTATGTTAGACACAGGCAATAAACCACTGAGCAAGTGCTGGGTGGTGGTGGCACACGCCTTTAATCTCAGCACTTGGGAGGCAGAGGCAGGTGGATGGATCTCTGTGAGTTTGAGGCCAGCCTGGTCTACAAATCGAGTTCCAGGACAGCTAGGACTGTTGCACAGAGAAACTCTGTCTTGAAAAACCAATAATAGTAATAATAATAATATAAAACAAAACAAAACAAACCCACTGAACAAAAGCTATGGCTAGAACTGGGTCCTCATTTGTCTGCTTATCACCAAAGGATGCAACAGGCAGTAAATATAACAAGTAGGAATGAAGCATATACTAAGAGAAAGCATATACTAAGAGAACCGAAGAGGGTGGCATGATCACAGTAGATTGGTCAGAGCAGGCCTCGAGCAGGTTATGTGTAGAGGGGAGAGGCAGCCAGTGTCTGGAGGAAACTGGATAGGTAGACCGATCAGCCATTGCAGAGGTCTAACAGGACCTGATTGACATTTTGGAAGAATAAATCACTCTGGCTGTTGGATTAAGAACAGAAAAACCAGGTTGGAGAAATGGCTCAGCTGTTAAGAAATCTTGATGCTTTTGCAGAGCACCTGGTTTGGGTCCCAGCATCCACAGGGCAGCTCACAACTATCTGTAACACCAGTTTCTGGGGATCTGATGCCCCTTTTCTATACACACACACACACACACACACACACACACACACACACACACACGGGGTATAATACATACATACATACATACATACATACATACATACATACAGAACACTCTTACACAAAATTAAGAGAGAAAGAAAGAAAAGGAAAGAAAGAAAGAAGGAAATAATAGACTAGAAAAACAAACTCCTACATTCCTGCTGCCGTCATGGGAGTGGGGAGCCCACTAGCAGCAAGATCCATGCTTGGGTCATGTTGAGCTAGTTCTGTCTGTTAGACATCTCACTGGAGAGAGGAAGTCGAAAATTTGGGGGAGAGATTCAAAATTTGGGGAAGATTCTGATCTGGAATCTTCCTCATATGGGTAGACTTTAAATCCAGGAGACTAGATGAACCAGCCAGGAGTCCGGGTAAGCAAGGGGAGGAGGCAGCTGGAGCCTCAGCTTCTAGAGCCCTTCCAGTGCTGGCCTGCTGGCTTTGCAGGGGAGAGTACTAATGTATGCAACACCAGGGGCTGCTTTAGCCAAGGGGATGGAAAGCCCAAAGGGAGATCATGAATCTGAGGGGCCCGAAGCCAGGAACCCGAGGTTCTCATCCTTCATTTCCAGGGATGTCACATCTCTGATGTCGAAGGAAGTCATGTGTGAAGGTAGGCCAGTGCCCAGAAAAACTCCACAATGTCTAAATGAACAAGGCTTAAACTTGTGGTATCAGATGTACATTTGCTTATGTATTTATTAGAGACAGGGTCCCAGTATGGAGCTTGGGCTGTCTTGGAACTCACTATGTAGACTAGGTTGATGTTGAACTCACAGAGATCCATCTGCCTGTCTCTGCCTCCCGAGTGTTGGAATTAAAGGTGTGTGCCACTACGCCTGCTTTTAACAGATGTTTAAACATTGGATCAGGTAGACTAAAAAAAAAACACAACCAAACCAAACCAGACTACCTTAGAATGAGGACAGGACAGAAGAATGAAGGGAAGAAGAAGGGAAGGAAACGGAGGGAGAGGGCAGAAGGGAGTGAGGGAGAAGAGAGAGGATGAGCAGGACAGAGAGGCAAGAGCTCTCAGAGTCACCAGCTCCTTCACAGCGAAGTGTCTGTCAGTGTAAGGGGCTGGCCAGCTCCTGGGGAGTTGGACAAGGAGGCCTTGGGCAGAGAAAGGGGGAGGATCACACAGCTTCTTGAGGTCTGTTTTTCTAGACCCAGGATTTGCTGCCTTTGCTGTTCCCAGCTTTAATCTCGCATCAGCCATTGCTGACCCAAGGCCCAAGATCAGAGCAGTGAGGTCACTGGAAATTCTGGCCAGCAGCCACCCAGGATGTGGTATTTTGTGGGTCTTTTCAAAATCTTGGTTTTACACAGGGTCCTTGGCTGTCGCGAGGAATCCCAGGCTTTCCCTGAAAGTGGCTTTCATGCTGATAAGACAAGCACTTTGCAAACTATGTCCCCAGGCAGATTTTTTTTTTTTTAAGCTTAAATGCATTGAAAGAAGGCTCCTGATCGGTTTGGGTCTTATGCCCTGAGGTGAGATTAGGGTGAAATGCAAGACCTCCCTTTTGGGAGTGAGAGTAGCTTCTTTAGGGGTTGTAACATCAGAGCCCAGAGCCCGCTTCTCAAATGACTGAGGTTCATAAAATATTTATCATCAGCAGATGGTGGCCAGGGGCAAAGCGGCCGCTCTCACTTTCTTTAGAACCTTTTAGATATGGTTATATGAGGGAGGAAGAGAGGGCGGGCAGCTGCTGGCTGGGAACCCCCTTCCTTCATGTGTCCTCCCAAGGCTCCTGGGGCTCCGGGCCACTGTGAATTGGGTTCACACACCTGCCCACTTCCTGATCTGGGGCTCACGAAGGTTCCTAAGTGGCTTTTCCTTGGGTTATTTGCCTTTGCTTTTTAGTCTGGTCTCTTCTGGCTGCTTTCAGGATAAGGTGGGTTGATATGGTTGCTGGAGTCAAGGATCCTGCGATGATCAAGACGGGGACTCAGGAGCTGGTTAGACATAGACTTCCAGTCCTTCTCAAAGAGTCCACGTCTGTGGTTCTTTCTGAACTGTGTGTGTGTGTGTGTGTGTGTGTGTGTGTGTGTGTGTGTGTGTGTGTGTGTTCATGGGTGTGTGTGCATGCACTTGTGTGTGTGTGTGTGTGTGTGTGTGTGTGTGTGTGTGTGTGTGTGTGTGTGTGTGTGCCTTCACTTGTGTGGGTGCATTTGGAGACACTCCTTGGGTGTCATTCTTCAGGAGCTGTCCATCTATTTTTTTGAGACAGGTTTCTTTGGCTGACTCAGCACTCACCAGTAGACTAGGCTGGGATTACAGAAGCCCCCTACCATACACATACCCATGCTGCAAGGACACCCTCTTTTCCCACTGAGCTATCTCTCCAGCCTCTTGACCATTCTTTTAAAAGTCATTGCTAGAATACTCCCTATTTAGAGGCCAGACTCCACCTTCCCTCTGCTTCGAAGAAGACTTGTTAGTACTGAAGAACATGGTCACGAGGCTCCCGGTGGGGAGACACTGGGGCACAGCAGTGTGGCTCTGTAAGAGATGAGTAGGCTCAGAATGGTGGGCGTGGCACTGGTGGACACCCCTGGAGAGGCCCCATTCACCTAGGGCAGTACCTGCTGGTTCTTTCCCACTTTCCATTGTTCTATAGTCTCCTGAGTATCAGTGACTGAGCTGATACTCAGGAGCTTGAGGCTCTTCATGGGCTAACTGGGGAACCCTGCCTTTATTTAGGGCAAGCCTGGGCGTGGGGGAGAACTCAGGAGGGAGAACCTGTTGGTGCAGTGAGCATTTCTGTGTGTTACATTTTAACCTTCCTATTGTGTCTCTCCAGTTTACAGATGAAGTGGTTAGCATTTAACATTGGATGAAGTCCTGTGTGTGTGTGTGCAGTGCCTCTGTGTACCTGTACAGTTCAGTTCTTGTGAGATGATTGCTCTGCCTTGGGGCTAGGGGCATTCAGTTACTGTCATGGATCCCACTTAGGGGATGATCTCATCATGAGGTGGTCTGTCTATGAGTGAGGCTTCGGTGTTCCTGGAATCTAGGGAATACTGGAAACTTCTAGGCTGGACTCCAGGGGATTCAGAGCAGGAGGTTGTAAATGATGACAGCTGGATGTTCCACCAGTCTGGAAAATACATTATCTTATCTTCACGCTTTTGGTCTTGAAGAGGGATGAGATAGGCTAGGTAAATTTAGTGCTAATCAACTAGGTGTTACCAGTTTTTCAGCAGATACTCCTTAAGTGATTAACATGTCTTGTGTGCAGACGAATGAAACCAGGAGGCAGATGCACTGAGCTCAGAGCCACTCTTGGCTACCCATTGACCATCTGCAGGTCCAAGAGAAGGGTCAGTGCTAATGAGTAGAGAGGCAGCCTCTCAGGGCTTGTTACGACACGGTTGTTCAGTGAGACCCTGACAGGGACCTCACTAAGAAAGGATTGCTAGCCTTTCTTTGGAGAAGTTTAGTTCTTATTTATCTAGTGGCATAATGCTTCCTGTTCCAGGTGGCTGTATAACAGGAGGGGTGGAAGGGGGAACCCTATATTACAATTGTTGAGTCTGTGGTGCTGAGGTGGCTTACAGGCTGCAAGAGCTAGTTAGGCAAAAAGAACCTGGCTCATTGCCACCATGCTGCCTGCCATGATGGTAATGGACTGAGCCTGAAGCTGTGACCAAGCCCCCGATTAAATGCTCTCTTTTGTAAGAGTTGCCTTGGTCATGGTGTCTCTTCACAGCAGTAAAACAGTGACTAAGACACAAACCCCTTCTCATGTGACAGCTGATTGTGACACCACCCCCAACTACGGAACCCTTTGATCTGACCCGTCATAGTTTGAGGGACAAAAGCCTAGCACTATCTTCAGTCTGACATCAGATCACCCTTGCTTCTTCACCACTCTGTCACTTTGTCACTGCCATGTGTGTACGCAAGAGCTTGAAATGTCCCCGCCTGTGGGCATGTGAAGCCTCCCTGTGCTGCCCTTTCTTGAACTGGTTTTCTGCTGGGATACTTTGCCCTTGCTCCTCCTTTGGGCAAAAGGCTGATGTTGTCTCCATAAAAACGCTTGAACTAGCCGGGCGTTGGTGGCGCACACTTTTAATCCCAACACTTGGGAGGCAGAGGCAGGCGGATCACAGGTGAGTTCGAGGCCAGCCTGGTCTCCAGAGCGAGTGCCAGGATAGGCTCCAAAGCTACACAGAGAAACCCTGTCTCGAAAAACCAAAAAATAAACAAAACAAAAACAAAAAATTGCTTGAACTTCCTTCTCTCATGTGATTGATCACTTCTTCCTCTCTGTTCTTCTGTCATTTTGTGCTGTCAAATGTACTTGCCTTACTGAATTGTAAGGGCAGAGACAGCATCCTGTTTCCACATACACAAAGTACTGGGGCATCAAAATCTGTGATTTTGATAATTTTTGATAAATAATAATTTTGACAAATAATATTTTAATAAATAACTGTGAGGTGAAGGTTTGAATGCGTGAATGAATTCAACATGCTTATTGAAGCCTGTATGCACAGAACAAACACCAAGGCATCTTTTGCCTCTCCCCCTTGTTGGTTTGTCATTCTCATTCTCTCTCTCCCCCTCCCTCATTCCCCACCCCTCATGTTTTGAGACAGAGTTTCTCTCTGTAGCCCTGACCGTCTTGGAACTTACTCCATAGACCAGGCTGGCCTTGCACCCATAGAGATCCGCCTGCCTCTGCCTTCCCACAGGCCTCTCTGCACCTTTTTCCGCCCTGGTTTTCCTGCATGGGTCCTGGCTGTCTTTCTCAAGTCCGATTGACAGCCTGGTAAGCACCCACTCACTCTAGGGCACCTGGGGCACTTCTCTTGATTCTCAGGCTGGTGACTGGTTCTTTCTTGTTTCCTGTTGTGAGATTTCCTCAGTGCCAGCTTCCAGGTGTGTCATGCTTGTGGATGTCTTGACATTTTTCTTCAGGCTGTCTGTCATTTTCTCGCATACTTCCTTCCCAGGTGCCTCCTCCTGTTTTTCTGGATGTCTTCTGTATATTTTCTTTTGCCATACCCTCATGTTACACATGTATTTTCTATCCCGTGGCACTGGGCATTCTAGTTGTGCCTCAAAATGGTATCACTCTTTATCCCAGGAAATAACTCAGAGCTCATCATGGCTTTGCCTCCTCCCATCCCCTGGCAGCTGTCTCCCACCGAGTTCAACTTCAGCACCCTAATTCTGCTGTGTGCGGTCATGGGCAGTGTGCTTTTCATCGGCTCCACACTGTCATTCAAATCCTGTCATCCATCGTCTCTCACCTGAGTTATTTAAATTGCTTATGTATGAATTTATGCATTTATTCTGGTGCTAGGGATCACACCAGGGCCTTGCACCCCCCCCCCAATTACATCTTTGTTTTCTCCTTCCCTCCTCCTCCTCCTCTTCTTTGAGACAGGGTTTCTCTGTGTAGCTTTGGAGCCTATCTTGGCACTTACTCTGTAGACCAGGCTGGCCTTGAACTCAGAGATCCGCCTGCCTTTGCCTCCTGAGTGCTGGGATTAAAGGCGTGCATCACCAATGCCCAGCCCCCCTCTTCTTTTTATACACAGTGTATCTCTGTGTAACACAGGCTGGCCCCAAGCTTGCTCTGCAGCTCAGGCTGCCCTTGAATTCCCGATTCTTTGTCTCTGCTTCCCATGTACTAGGATTTCAGGCCTGTGCCCAAGCCTAGATCCTGAGTTGCATAGTTAATAAACCTTTGAATCATCTCCTGACACCTCTCAAGCATTCCCCACACTTTACCTGTGACGATCTTTTTTTTTAAAGATGTTAATGCTGTTCATATCTTATCACAACTTACCCTGACTTTGCTCAGGGTAAAGCTACCCTAGAAAACTGTTAGGTGCATGACCCACAGAGTCCTGTGTCTTTAGCCCTGAGCTGCCTCTCCAGCCGCCCTCGTTTTTTCTGATCAGTGTTCCCTTTCTTTTAGTGTACCTGCCGAGTTTTATCATAGGCCTTCCTTACTGGCATCTCTGTTAGCTGCCTCCTTAAAGTTCTAGCATGGCTTCTTCATTCTACCTACCCAACCTCCACTGCTGTTAGGACCTTCTACTAGCCAGCTCCTACAATGTCCCCTTTATAGAGCTTACCATAGTTTTAAATTATATAGCCCTGTGATCATCCAGTAGGAATTTCCCATTCTTGGTTCTAGTGAGGACCAGAGAGAGGAGTCGTGTCCACATGCCCACAGTTTTACTGAATCCCGTGATTAAGGAGTAATCATCATGCTTCATACATGTTATTAGAGGCAGTGAGTAGCTCCAGTGTGGCCCTGTTTGTCCTGTCCTTCAGAAGTTAACCAGGTCTATGTACAGGCATGTCCTGTGTGTGATGCTCCATCACCAGCCTCCCCGAGGCCAAACATGGCTATACTTAGTAAAGGAAAAAAATTCATGAAGGAAGAGTACAAAACAAGGCAACTGAACTTTCCTTTTCCATGTATGTGTATTTCGGCATACATGTATGTGGGAGTGCAGGCAGATGGGTACACATGAATTTGGAGGCCCAGCATTAATGTCAGATTGTCTGTCACTCCCCCACCTTTTTTGATGAGACAGAGTCTCTCAGTCAGATACAGATGTGCCAATATCACGGCTAGTCTTGCTAGCCAGCGTGCTCTAAGGATCTCCTGCCTGCATCTCCCGAGTCTGGAATTACAGGTAGGCTGCCATTCCCACCCTGCTTTCACTTCCATTCTGGGGATTCACACTCTGGTCCTCAGCCTTGTGCAGCAAGTGGTTTTTGTTTTTATTTCACCATGTAGCCTTGACTGACCTGGAACTTGCTAGGTAGACCAGGCTGTCTTCAAAGTCATTGAAACCAACCTTCCTCTGCTTCTGGAGTGCTGGGATTAAAGGTGTGCACCACTGTCCCTGGCCCCAATTAAAAACAACAACAACAAAAATGTGTGTGGGTATTTTGCCCGCCTGCATGTGTGTGACTGGCACCCTTGGAAGGTTGTTGGATCCCCTGGAACTAGAGTTACAGATGGTTGTAAGTCACCATGTGGATGCTTGGAATTGAACCTGGGTCCTCTGGAAGAGTAGCCAGTGCTCTTAACTGTTGAACCATCTCTTCAGGAAGGAAGTGTTTTCATTCACTTAGCCATCACCCCATTCTACAACTGAAATCTCTTCCAGAGGATCAGGGTTCAATTCTCAGCACCCACATGGCAGCTCACAATTATCTGTAACTCTCATTCCAGGGGATCTGATGCTGTCACACAGGAAGGCACACAGGCAATACACCAATGCACATAAAAATGAAAATAAATAAATCATACTTTTTATTATTTTATGTATATGATTCTTTTGCCTACATGTATGTCTGTGCACCACAAATATGCTTAGTATCACAGAGGCCAAAATGAGTATCAGATCCCCTGGAATGGGAGTTACAGATGGTTGTGAGCCTCCATGTGGCCTGAGCCCTGGGTCCTCTGATAGAGGTGTCAGTGCTGAGTCAATTCTCCAGCCCCAGTCTCCTGTGTGTGTGTGTGTGTGTGTGTGTGTGTGTGTGTGTGTGTGTGTATGAGTGAGTGTGTGAGCATGTATATATGAGTGTGCGTATGAGAGTGTATGAGTGTATGTATTAGTGTGTGTATGAGTGTGTGTGTGGTGTGCATGTGTGAGTATGTGGGCATTATGAGTATGCATGTATGAGTATGTGGGCATTATGAGTGTGTGTGTGTGTGTGTGTGTGTGTGTGTGTGTGTGTTTGTGTGGCTAGGAATTGCACCCATGGCCTAGCACATGCTAGGTAAGTGCTTTCCCATTGTACTACAGTGCCAGCCACACTTCAGACTTACTCTGTATCCTTGACCTCTAAGCTAGTAAAAGTTCATCTCTTTGTGTTTGTTTTCAGTTGGGATACCTAGTGTTGAATTTCATGTTTAGCTGTAGTAATCACTTCTTGCATATAAGTGTGATTATATCTGTTTTTAATATTTTTATTATTTATTACTTATCTATTTTGTTTTATTTATTCTTGGTTTTGGAGGACAGAGTCTCATTGTGTAGTCCAGGCTGGACTTGAACATGTGATTGCCCTGCTTTGCCTTCCAAGTGCTGATATCATAAACCATACCTGACTGGTTTATGCTGTTTAAAACAGTGCACTTGTACAGGTCAGAGGACAACTTCTAGAGTTGGTTCTCTTCTATGTGTAAATGCTAGGGCTCGAACTCAGTACATCAGACTTGACAGCAAGCACCTTTACCTGCTGATCCATATTGTCATTCCTTTTGGCTATTTTTAAAGTGATTAACTGCCGGACGGTGGTAGCCCATGCCTTTAATCCCAGCATTTGGGAGTCAGAAGCAGGTCGATCTTTAAGTTTGAGGCCAGCCTGGTCAATAGAGCTAGTTCCAGGACAGCCAAGGCTACACAGAGAAACCCTGTCTTGAAAAACAATAAACAAACAAACAAACAAACAAATAAGAGATTAATTAATTTTGTTAATTGTATTGTGTTGTTTATGCTTAATTTAAAAAATAACTTAGATCCTTTTGTTATAGATAATTAATGTTTTCATTTATATTGTAAAATATATATACGTGATATGGAACATGTTATACATATTTACGGTATATAATATATAGTACATGCGTATAACAAAATCCTTATGCTTGCTTTCTTTATTTCACAGTGATAGCAATCTGTATTCCTCATTTGGAGCAACTCTGGAGAGGGATGATGAGAAGAATTTATGGAGCATGCCTCATGATGTGTCCCACACAGAGGCAGACGACGACAGGATCTTGTACAATCTGATAGTCATTCGTAATCAGCAGACCAAAGACTCCGAGGTAAGCACTTTTTGCTATCTCACTATGTACAGCTGACACTAGGTAGTAAGACACTGCTGTTACAGGGTCGGGGTGGAGCTTGGCTCTGTCAGTGCCATGCCTGTTGTGCAAATGTGAGTCTCATGCCCTAGAACTCATAAAAACAGCTAGGCATGGCAGCACCTACCTGTCACCGCCTCCTCAGTGCTGGGGAGGCTGAGACACAGAAGGCTGACTCAGTGAGCTTCAGGTTCATTGAGAGGTCCTGTCTCAAAAGGTAAGATGGAAGTCTGGAGAGACGGCTCAGGGGTAAAGTGCTTGCTGTGCAAGCCTTTGGACCTGCATTGTGATTGCTAGAACCCATATAAAACTCAGCTGCACTATCACATGAGTCTAATCCTAGGATGTCCCTACTAGGAAATGGCAGGCGGAGGCAGGAGAATTGACAGAAGCCCACACATTAACTAGTCTGGAGTACATGGCAATAAACAACCAGAAAGACTGTGTTTCAGACAAGGTAGAAGCAAGGACCGATGCCAAAGGTTGTCCTCTGACCTACTCTCTCTCTCTCTCTCTCTCTCTCTCTCTCTCTCTCTCTCTCTCTCTCACTGTGGCACATATGTGAGTGTGCTCATACATGCCCACACATTCAGAGTTAACGGCCCTGTCTCAAAACAAAACAAAAAACAGAAAACAAAACAAAAGACCAGCTGGATAGAATGAATGACGGATGACTACACAGTCAGGTGGTCAGGCTGATCTTGAATTCTTGATAAGTTGTGTGACATGAGAGACAAATATCTTAACTGTGTGCATTAGTACTTGTTAATGCTGATAGACTTGCTTGATACCTTGATGGGACTCATTCTTCAGTTTTACCTTAACAGCATATTGATTTTTACCCATCTTAATGGCATAAATTATATGTAAGGCAATGCTGTTGAAGAGCAGTGAGAAGGACGATTTGAAATCTTAAATCATTCATCTCTTATCTCTCCAGCTGTTTAACAAGCCACAGCTAGATAATTCAGGTTGAAATGTGAAGGGTAGTTTGTGTTACCACTAGATCTGATTTAGTCAAGGGTTGTGTGTGGTCATGTGCACAGTGCACGCTTGTTTGCATGTTTGAAGGTTTTCAACTGTTCGTGTCAATTAGACAGCCAGGTGACTTAGAATGCCTTTTACAATAAGTCTTTTTCTTTTAATTAATTTATTTTTATTTTCTGTTCATTGGCATTTTGCCTGCATATACGTCTGTGTTCTGACAAACCCTGAAGCTGGAGTTACAGACAGGTGTGAGCTGCCATGGAGGTGCTGGGAACTGGACCCTGGTCTTCTTGAAGAGCAGCTCATGCTCTCTACTGCCGAGTGGTCTCTCCAGCCCCCTACAGTAAAGTCTTGAAACATTCCTAAGGACTAAAAAGTGGCATTGGAACACTAGAATATAAAAAGAAGGATCTGTGAGTCAGGATTGCAAAGAGGATTGTGGTTCCTCCATTCTTTCAAAAGTAGTGTTAGAGTATTGTATAAAATAATTCCCCAGGCCAGGAGTTGGTGGCGCATATCTTTAATCCCAGCATGTGGGAGGCAGAAGCAGGCAGATCTCTGTGAGTTCGAGCCCAGCCTGTTCTACAGAGCGAGTGCCAGGACTGTTAGGACTGTTAACAGGGAAACCCTGCCTTGAAAAACAAAATAACAAAACAAAAAAAACCAAAACAAAATAAAAAAAATCCAAATAATGTCACTAAAGCTGTGCTACTCCTGTGCTTGCTGGCTAGTCGGAGTAGATACCCATAGCAAATACACACTGCATGCTTCTTTGTGCTTTAGAGTTCAGAGTAAGAGAAGCTCTGAAAGAAGGCACTGGGGTGTGCTATGGAGCGTTGGTGATGACTCTTGTATATTAATTTTGCGTTGTTTTTTTGAGATAGGGTCTCACAGTGTAGCCTAGGCTGACTGGGGATTCCCTGTGTAAGACCAGGCTGGCCCAGGACTCACAGAGATCCTCCTGCCTTTGCACCACCCTGCCCAGCTTTTAGGGGTGACTTTAGAAGTGCACCTGTTCTGGTGCTTTGGTTTTGGTGTGATTCGGTTGCCTTTGGTTAGGGTTGGGATGGAGACAGGTGGTTCCCTGGCTGTGGCGGCTAGGGCTTCCTGCAGCGGCTCTTGGTATTTAGCCTCCCACGAGGGGCTTGTTTGCAGCTGAGCCCTGCAGCTCTTCTGGGAGGAGCTCTCGTGTCTGTCTTCTCCTTTGAAGAGGCAACAGGTGCTGCAGAACACTCCCCAAATGCAGCCAGGTATGCATGGCCAAAGGGCCACCTAGAGGTCTTTCTTTCTTTCTTTCTTTCTTTCTTTCTTTCTTTCTTTCTTTCTTTCTTTCTTTCTTTCTCTTCTTATTCTTGCTCAGGAAATGATATCAAGCTAGACTCTCAGAGAATATTGCCAAGAAAGATAACCAGATAGATAATATGGAGATTTGATGGTTACTACACATGAGATGATTTGAATATCTGTTCACAGGACTTCCCTTTCTTTAGAAAAAAAAGCATAGAAGTAAATAAAAACTGGCTGTATCGTTCAAAAATCGAAGTGAAAGCATATACATTATTCATTTCTCACAGATGGACTATAGATCATATAGTCTTCTACACCTTTTTTTCTGCTTAATGTGTTCTGGACACATTTCCATTTCTCTGTGCTTGCATTTTCTTTATTGCTTTTGGAGACTTCCTGGTATTCTGGATTTTTCTACTCTTTATTCAGCCAATACATATTGTTGTTGAGGTTAATTCCCCCCCTTTTTTTTTTTTTTTGCTATTAGAAGCCATGCTGCATTTATCTAGATGTGTAGGACCTTCCATGTCTTTTTCAAGAGTTGCATTCCTGCATCACAGGAATTTTCCACAAAATGGAAATGGGAGGTGGAGGGGGGTGGAGAGATGGCTCAGTGGTTAACAGCCCTGGCTGCTCATCTAGAGGACTCAGGTTCAATTCCCAGCATCCACATGGCAGCTCACAACTCTTTGTAACTCTAGTTCCAGGGGAATCTGACACCATCTTCTGGTGCATGCACATACATGCAGGCAAAACCCTTATACATATAAAATAAAAAAAAATAAAATAAAGAATTTAAATGGGGACTTGGAAGAACAGTTGAGGGTTCAGAATGGAGACTGAAATCTGAGATCGTATCAGGGACTAGGTCGGAAGGAGCATCAGTGAATGACGTGGTTCCCCTCCACTGAACCAAGAGCCCTGGTGTTAGGAACTCATGCTGCCTTTATGGGCACAGTTGATTGCCATGCAGAGAATATGGACCCTAAATGTTGGAACTTCTGCTTTTTAGAGTGAAACTGAAACATCTACGTTCTCATTATAAAATAGCCCGCTTTTAAAAGAACTAGAAAGCCTGCCAGTTAAACAAAATAGTGTTAATAGATTACTGCTAGATACATAGGGGCATATGGAACGGAGTCCACTCTTCCAGTATTATCACTTTGTCCAGACTGATTACGCAATGAACTTACCATTGTTTTTAAGAAGATGAGGTAGAGAACTGGCAAGCTGGTATTTTAAGTCCAAACAAATTCCAGGCTTATTACTATGCCATTTCCTTTCTCATAGAGGATAGCGTTGGTCCAGATTTTAATAAAACAGAAGATTTGAGTTTTAAAAATAAAATTCCACCCAATAAAAGGAATGCTAGATAATTTTCAAATGTATTGTTTGGAAACTCAGACAGTATGTTAAGGGAACTGAACAGCGTTTCTCCTCGAGTAACACCAGTACCAAAGACCTGGGTACAGTCATATTTAGGATTCTCTGAATAATGAAAAATAATTCCAGAACAGTGTGCATGCTAGCTACAGTCTCTGCATCGAACCCGAGCTGCTGCAGGAGAACTGCACACAGTTAAGGCTGACTCTACTCTAGATGGAGACGCATGAAGAAGAGAAGATACACAATGAAGAAAAGGCAGTTTAACTGGCAGGGTCAAAAAACTCACTAGCTTTTATGCAAGCTCTCAAACACTGATGGAAACTAGACTCTGAGCAGAGGAAAGGACACATCAGCAGCCCTGAAAGTAGTGGAAAGCGATTCCTTGAATGAGACTGAGAAGTGCTTTATGGTTGACTAAGAAATAGCAAACAGTCTCATTCTCCTGTCATTAATCATTGTCCTTATGTTCTTGCTCATTAAACTACTTCTCCTCTATACAGTACTCGGTTCTAAGGAGTTTAATAGTTGTCTGTGATTTATTGTCGAAGCACTTGATTTATTCGTTTGTAAAATAAATGGTAAGTGTACTGATTTTGTTCAAGATAATAAGAATGAAAACTATTTAGCACTAGTCATCTCCGTTTTTGTATATTAGGAGGCCCTTGTAACAGCTCAGTGAAGTAAGTACTTATAAGAAGTAAGTAAGTTATTGCTCCCATTTAAGCAATTTACCCAGGGCCTGTTAAGTTTAAAGGCAGGATTTGAATCTGGGTTTCATTAGTCCCAAGACACAATACATAATGTGGGAGGAACACTCACTACCAGTCATTAATTTTAGACTTGGACCAGGTTTCAGAGAGCATTAACGAAGTCCACCCACAGTCTGCGTATGATTTCTTGAAGCCAGTGAGTAGGAAAGGTGTTTTCACCAGTGGGTGGAGCACCATGCTTGGTGAGGGGCTGGGTGACCACATTTCAGGAAGTGTTTCTCAGCTCATGACTTTCCATGGTGACCGACACCGCTCACCGTTTGCCCAGTTCCACCATCAGTTCTCTGAGCACTTGGTACTTAGTTCCGCCTGAGAGTAAGCCCAGGATCTTGAACTTGTGAGGCAGATGCTCTGTCACTGAGCTGTGTGCCCAGTTCAGATTTGACACTTGGGATTAAGAAAATACATGTTAAACCTTGTATCATCCTCATCAACACTTTTAAGTACTTTTTAAGGCATAATGAATTTTAGATACTCTGTGCTTACTTTTGAGTAATCACATGATCAAAAATGTATGCAGTTGTCATGACAGGAACCTGCCAACTTGTCACTCAGGTAATATTTACACATCAACAGGTGCCACACGGTTACCAGATGCTTTTGTGAATGGAATAACCCTGTAGAAACCACATCAGGACAGATCCTCCTGGGGAGGGACAGCTAAGTATCATTAGTATTTTTTAAATTACAAAGACAAAATCATAGTATTAGGACCAGGTTCTGGTACTATATTGCCAGGTGTAACACACAGTTCTTGTAATGTATTTAAAAAATAGTATCTAGTCTTCCTTGGAGCTATTTATAACATTGGATCTTACACCCAGGATATCATGTTCTTAACCCAAAAAGAAACAGCAGAGCAAAGTCAATTGGGATGTTTGCAGGGAGAAAGAGAAAGGAAGAGCTGACCTGATCACAGACCAGCCCCATGGATGATTGTTGAAGCACCTGGAGACTTGGATGTTCCAGCTGGGCCCTGCACTACCACCCCAGCTGGTCTCCAGAACTGGGCAAGCCTCACCCTTTCAGGAACACCTGATTGCCTACACATGGGTGAACATTAGCTCATGTTGAAGATAGGACCACAAGTTCATGGCAACCAAGAAGGAGCAGAATAACAGTGGGCAGGCAGTTTAAGCAGTTCTCCAGATAGCTCTGGGTTCTCCCAAATACCTTTTGTTTGGATATCGAAATAGTGGAGTCATGGAAAGCATCTTTTTTGGTTTGAAGTGCTGGGGATCAGCCTAGGGCCTTGTCGACTTTTCAGCAGACCTGAGCAGATCTTGTCTGCTGGACCTGGAATCTGAGAACCTGAGAGAATAGGGCAGACTACAGTCTAATGCTGTAGACAACCTTACTTCAGTTTCAGTACACTGTTATACATGAATTTACCAAAGAAAACAATGATCCAAGGGAGGTTGAGTTCAGAAAAACATAATCAGAAAAGCATATAAAAAACCACCAGTAAGCACATACGAAATATTGACAGAGTAGCCCTGTCCCAGAACTTTCTCAGGACAGACCAATCTTAGCACAACTGCCTAATGAGTGCTGTAGATTCTATCTGGCGAAGCACAAAAGCAAGGCAGAAGGCCCTATCCAGATTCAGGGCACACTGATCAGATTGGATTCTGCATACATACAACAAGAATAAATGTGTCTTATAAACTGAATATATTGTTTAACACAGGAGATATGAAATCACGTCCAATAACAATGCAGGGAACAGAATACACCTGAGGTAAAAGGCCCTCTGCCTTTCTTCCTGGAGCCTCTCTCACAGTTCCCCAAGGCATTGTTCACCATGCATCAGACTTTTGCCCGTGTTCCCACAGGCCTTCTGCAAGGGCTCCAAGACTGAGCCCAGCCTCCGTCCCAAATGCATCTATTCTTTATTTTACTTTTCTAGTAACCATTTGGATTTAGGTGGCTTACAGGGGGACTAAAAAAGCATAGGATCTGAGGAGCCAGGCCTTGACCTGTTTTCTAGGTATTAGTGATCGAGGTGCGTGTGCTGAATCCTGTCCTGACAAGCACTCAGTTCTTGGAAGCTTAGGGAGGAGGAGTTTCAACAGGCATGCCTTGGAAACTTTGAGTCATCTCAAAGAGTTGGAGGAAACGAGTGGGATAACTGGGATCCCAGCTCAGGTCTGTGAGACCCACAAACCCGTCTGACTGGAAACACTCTTCTGGGCTGGGTGGTGGTGCACACCTTTAATCCCATGTGCATGTGGAGGCCAAATGACAACCCCAGGTGCTACTCTTCAGGTATACTGTCCATCTTGGTTTTTGATACATGGTCTCCCTAGCTGGCCTGGAACTAACTAGACTAGACTGGCTGGATCACAAACCCAAGATCTGCCTGTCCCCACATACCCAGCGCTGGATTACAAGCATCTGCCCCCATTCCTGGCTTAAAATTTGTTTCTTTCATTTATTAATCTTTTTTGGGGGGCGGCTTGGGTGGGTGCTTTGTGTGCATAATGTGCCTGTGTGGAGGACAACTTGTGAGAGTTGGTTCTCCCTTTCCTCTGCCTCCTGATAGCAGAGGAAATAATATACCTAATGTTACTAGTGCAAATATTGTACCCGGATGTTTTGTGTTATATAAAACTTGGTACCTTTCTGCTTTGGCCTCCCAAGTGCTGGGATTGAAAGGCGTGTGCCACCATGCCTATTTTACTTAGGTTCTGCTCTCACTGGCTTCCTTCTCCTGAAGATGCAGGAAGGTTTGTGGAAGTGGTAATGTACTTACAAGTACCGACAGCTCTGTGAAATAGGCCGGACTAGCTGGGCAGAAGCTGGCCAGCTTCCTCCATAACCAGGGCTTCATGTCCCTGAAGAGATTGCCACGCCTCTATGGTATAGTATTTGTGATAAGGAGGGCTACTTATCGGCAGGTACAAAGCAATTTGCTAGTAAGATTTGTCTCTTTCTTCCTGCACCCCAATTTATATAAACCAGATGGATTTGAGAAGAAACTAAAACTATAAACCTGTCTCAGACAAACAGCCCAATGTGGTGGCCCATGCCTTTAATCCCAGCACTCAGAATCAGAGACAGAGACAGAATCAGAGACCTCTGTAGAGGTCAGCCTGGTCTACAAAGCAAATTCCAGGACAGTTACACAGAGAAACCCTGTCTTGGAAACAAACAAACAAAAACCTAAAATCAACCCAACAACCAGTTGATCACTTCCACATTTGAAACGCTGAGTAGTAATGTCAAGCTAAGTCTCCAGTGACCTTAGTATGAGCTCTGGATGTCCCCAGAACCACTGAGGGCATCTCAGATTCTCGCCTGCCTGCAGTAGTCATGGATGTGATGTTAGGCTTCTCACAGCTGTCTTAGGAATAAATGAACTGTTTATTTTAAAAGAGCAAATGAGTAAGAGAAACTAAGAGCTTAATGGGCTTTTCTTAATATTGTCTGAGGAGAAAGGGGCTTTGATCAGTGTTTATTATAGAATGGGGAAGGGAAGGTAACAGGTCTGTCAGCCCAGGGCAGAGAACTTCAGAAAACCCCAATGTATGACTGCTAATTGAAAAGTATCTAGGATATTGTATTGTGACGATATGACTATTGTTTCCACGTTCCAGAGGAGCTCAAATTCTCTCTTGTGTCCGTTTATCAGTTCATCTTGTTAAAAATGATAAGGAAGGTTTGATTTAGAATTAGCACTACTGAATCTCTTCCTCAATTGGGCTTCATCTTATTTGTATAGTTTTTCCAAACAGGATTTCTCTTGGTAACAGCCTCAGCTGTCTTGGAAAGCGCTTTGTAGAGATCCCAGAGATCCACCTGTCTCTGCCTTCCGAGTGCTGGGACTAAAGGCGTTCACCACCACCGCCTGGCTATAATACAGCTTTTTATGCAAGCTTGAGGATCTGAGTTCAGAGCCCCAGTTCCCATGTTAAAAGCTGGGCATAGTGGCATTTGTGCCTGTGAGTTCAGCAGTGAGGAGACAGGTGGAGATCCCTGGAGCTCAGTAGCCAGCTCCTATCTGTATCTGCTCACTGATCTCTGGGTTCCTTAACAAACCATGCCCAGCTTCTCTTTGGTGATGAGGATACAGACTCAGGGTTTTTTTTTACAAGTCCAGTCAGTAAGGACTTTACCCCCTAAGTCACCTTCCCAGCTTCTAATCACATTGTTTTGCAAACTAAAAGTCTGTCCAATGAAAGAACAGGTCGCAAATAGCTATGCTAATAGGTGGTATGCAGCTTGATAAGCAACGAGGTCGGATTTATGGGTACTTCTGGGAAAGGTAGTTTTGTTGGATTGCTAGATGGACAGCTATGAATATCTCATTTGAGTAAATGCATGTAGATGCTTCTACACCATGGGGACTTTGGTATTCCTTTGGCTTTACAGTTTTCTTGCTGTTTAGATACAATTCAGGGGTGTTATTTGTATTCATAGACTATTTAAATAAAATTCCAAACCCGTTTGCTTTATTTTACTGCAGGTGCTCTGGAAAAGGGAAGGGGATGAGGGAGGGTGTGCGTTTAGGGGTGGCCAAAGCAGGCGGTGTGGCGTTCCTCCAAAGTGGACTGGTTAGAGAGTGCATGAAGCCACCAGTCACGTTTGTTTTTGCAGGGTTACATCAGTCTTCTGAAGCCAGCCCTTTAGTCTCCCACATCATCCAGGGCTTCACTGTTGCCGTTCCCCGACGCTGTCCTTGTAAACATTCCTGCCCAGGCACCTGCCCTTTGTTGGCCTTGCTCCTATTAGAATAAACGAAATTGGCTCTTAATTGCATGGAACTCTTGAGAGCCCTGGGTACTGACGCATGGGACTTCCTGATGTTGGTTTGACTCAGCCGTGGAATCATGGGAGGGTTCTGAAGAGCACTCCACAAGAGCTGCATGGCTTGTTTGCTGGCTTTGATTACACCTCTGTGGGAAATAGGAGTTCTGGTGGGGGTGGAGACCTGCTCTTCTTCAGCCTTCAGATCCCTGGCGTGCTGGGGATGCTCCTGGATGCCTGTTGTTCCATCCATATTTTCTTTCTTTCTTTCTTTCTTTCTTTCTTTCTTTCTTTCTTTCTCTTTCTTTCTTTCTTTTTTTCTTTCTTTCTTTCTTCCTCTCTCTCTCACTCTGTGTCTCTGTCTCTGTCTCTGTCTCTCTCTGTCTCTCTGTCTCTGTCTCTCTGTCTCTGTCTCTCTCTGTCTCTGTCTCTCTCTCTCTCTCTCTCTCTCTCTCTCTCTCTCTCTCTCTCTCTCTCTTTTTGTTTTTCAAGACAGAGTTTCTCTGTGAAACAGTCCTGGCTGTCCTGGGACTCACAGAGATCTGCCTGCCTTTGCCTCCCGAGTGCTGGAATTAAAGGCTTGCTGTGCCACCACCCAGCTAATCCATACTTGTTATGCTTGGTCAGTTTTGTGTCCAGCCCAAGAGTGAGCTGTGCCACTGTATGGTTTTGCAATTTAAGGAGCAGGCTGTGTAGCTAATGAATATAGGTAGGCACAGTAAATAATTGCCAAGTTTAATTACGGATCAAGTGAGGAAAAGTCACACACCAGCTCTTTTTTTTTCTTTTTTCCTGGTTTATTGTTGTTATTGTTATCAAAGCACTTGGGACAATTTCCTGGGGACCTGAGTTGAGATGAGTTTAGTTCCTTTTTCCCTAAGCAGTGTGTGTTGTAGTCATGCAGGAAGTGTGTGTTGGGGCCACAGGTTGCTAGTACTGCCTGTGCAGTGTTTGAGAACCTGGAGATCTGCCACCCTTAATTACCTAGGCCCAGGTAGAGGACTGTGGTGGAGGCAGTCTTTTCTATAGCCACTGCATCTTACTTGTTCAGTTGCACAACTGAATGCGGTGATTCAGTTTCATTTTTTTTTTTTTTTTTACCTTTTTATGTTTTATTTTGATAGCTTCAGTTGACATTACCAGAAGAAAAATTGAAAATAGGTACAAAAGATATGGTTACAAGTCTCTTGCATTGTGGCCTGTGGCTGGATCTATACATCCCGTGGCCCTCTTAGCAATTTGCTCTGGTCCCCTTCCAGGCAGTCACGTAAACCTTGGGGGCTCTGAAGAGCTCGAGGAATGGGGATGGCAGCAGCTCAACAGAAAAGAAGATTTCCGACTATGGACTAGATGGGGGTCCAGTGTTTCAATCCAGGCTGAGTCGTCCGCAAAACTAAATAGAAAAGTACTCCTTGCCATATTATACTGCACATGTTCTTTTTCTGTATAAGATTGGTAAGTTTCGGGGCTGGAGAACTGGCTCAATGGTTAAGAGCACTGGCTGCTCTTCCAGAGGTCTTGAGTTCAATTCCCAGCAACCACACGGTGGCTCACAACCACCTATAACGAGACCTGGTGCCCTCTTCTGGTCTTCAGCCATACATGCAGGTAGAACGCTGTATACATAATAAATGAATAAATCTTAAAAAAAAAAAAAAAGATTGGTAAGTTTCAGTACTTTCTTTACGGGGCCGGGGAGCTTGGAGATTGAAGGGGACTCTTTGAAGCAGGATTGTCCTGCCCTACTTGATGTTTGGATGGAAAAGGAGTGTCCTGTGCATGCATAATCTTCAAGGAATCCTCTAGTCAGACATCATGCAGGGTGCTTGCCACATTATCCTCTGTGCCCTCTTTGGTTAGCTCATTACAAAGCATGGTTCTTGTTATGTTTTTGAAGAAAAAGAGGAGGGCGCAAGATGAGACATGTTAACCAGTTTATTATAAGACATATTAAGCAGTTTATTATAAGGCCCGGTAGAGTAGGGAGACTAAGAGAGAAGAGGAACAGGGGTAATGGCTGACCACCATAGCCGGTCGCCATAGAGAGGCAGAGAGAGCCTGTAGGTGGAAGAAGAGAGAGCAAAGCAGAAGCAGAGAGAGAGAGAGCGTAGCAGGGGATTTGGCACTTTTAAAGGGAAGACTGCGCATGCGCACTGAGGTTCCATGCATGCCCAGAGTCCTCACGCAGGCCATAATGTGTGGTGGGTGAAGTAGCATGTTTTCCTGTGCGTGCCCTGACTGTTGTCAGGGGCGGGGTCTGTCTGTTAGAGAGGTGGAGCCGATCAGCATTAAAGCCTGAACCTTTCAGTTTTCCCAACAAGAACTACAACCTTTTTTTTTTTTTTTTTCCTCCTCTCAACTTTCCACCCAATTGAACCTCCATTTTCTCTGTGAAGGCTCAGCTCAACTGGAAGTTTAAATAAAGCAGATATTAGGAAGAATTCAGCTGGTGTGTGTGTGTGTGTGTGTGTGTGTGTGTGTGTGTGTCTGTGTGAGAGAGAGAGAGAGAGAGAGAGAGAGAGAGAGAGAGAGAGAGAAGAGAGAGAATTTAACCTGTCCAGCATTTTTATTTTTATTTATTTTTTTAAGATTTTATTTATTTATTATGTATACAGCATTCTGCTTCAGTGTATATCTGTACACCAGAAGAGGGCACCAGATCTCATAATGGATGGTTGTGAACCACCATGTGGTTGCTGGGAATTGAACTCAGGACCTTCGGAAGAGCAGTCGGCGCTCTTAAACTCTGAGCCATCTCTCTAGCCCGCATTTTTATTTTTACCTATGCATTTATTTAAACATTTTTACCGTTTATTTATTTACTGGGTGGGAGAGGGGCATCACACTGGTGATGCTTACATGGTACATTGCAGTTCTCTTTTCCCACCATATGGGTACTATGGATTAAACTCACTTACTTGGCAGCAAGTAAGTGCTTTTACCCACTGGAGCCATCATCTCACTAGCCCCAATGCGTTCATTTTTTAAAATGTAAACATTTTTATTAACTAATTTTGTTATTTGATAATCTCACATGCATATGCACATCTAAAATATATTCTCATTATTTTCTCTTCCACCGCCCCCTTTCCCAATTCATGACTTAATGGTTTTGTTTTGTGACCCGTTTGCGTGACCATTGGATTGGAATTATCTATTGAGACCTGATGGTATCATTGGTGCTTACATAACTGAAGGCAATGAATCTGCCTGACTCTAATGCTACCAGATAGTTGAGCAGTGAGTGCCAAGGCCCTCTGAGTCTCCTCTCCATATCTTACTGTTGATATATGCCCCGTGCAGGTGTATACCCAGCACTGCTGAATTTGTGACTGGGATAACTATGCCTTTCCCTAAGGATGGTATTTTACAGCCCCTCTCGCTATTTTCCAGCTCTTGGATTCTTTCTGCCCACTCTTCTGCAGTGTTCACCAAGTGTGAGAGAGGATGGTATAAATGAGTTAGGGCTGAAGCATTTATCTAATTATTCTTTATTAATAAAATCTTGGGAGTCAGATATCTGGGCAAGAACCTGAATAACCTAGAAAAACAAACAGAGACACGCCCCCCTCAATCCAAAAGGGCTGAGTCTCTCCAAGCCCTGCCCTACTACTTCCTGTACCTCTCTATATGTTCTCAGTCCTCCAAACCTCTATGGCTAATTTTGGTGAGTTAGTAGCTAGCCCTGCCCTTTGATTTAAAGCACACTTTATTGGCCGCCCTGGGAGTGTCAGAACGCAATCAAAATATACCACAGCATAGGGCTGCCGCTACTTTGCAGCTTTGAGAGAGGAAACTGAACTCGTCCACATTCATGTGTCATATGAAGAGCCTGATCTGCTCAGTGCTTTCTTTCTGGCCTTCCAGACACACCATGGGTAAGGTTGCCATGGCTTGGGAATTCCCTTGGATTGAAGTTGAAACAGCTTCACTTCCTTCTGAACTCTGCTAGAAGCATGGAGGGATGGAGACAGAGTCCTGAGGGTGGAAGCCAAGGCACCGAGCACCGACAGTTAGCATCTGACAGGTGTCTAGGTGATAAGGGAAGACTGTGGACAGCTGGGGGATGCCCAGAATGCCTTTCCCATCTGATAGGCAATGCAGGGAATTTGAGAACTGGTGCCTCTCTCTCCCTGGCCAGATCCCTGGTTGGTGCTGAAACACAGCCCTTCAAACCACTCACTCCACCCACTTCTCTGTCCTAGTTTCTAAAGGGCAATTCTTGTTCTTCTCTGTCTGCTGCTTCCCACGTCTTTTGACTCTTCTAGCTGCAGAAAGTTGAGGGCAGAGCCAAATAAAACCACCAGGAAGAGAGAGAGCAGAGCCTCCACTCGGTTCATTTGTCCTTTTCTTCTTTATTCCCCTTTGGTCCAGGACATTTTCACCTTTATTTGTCTGCCCCCATCTTTATGTGACCTTCTCATCTGTCACATGGTAAAAACCTGGTCACTAGGAGAGTATCGGATTCCCTGGAACAAGCCTTATAGGGAGTTGTGAGCTTCCTGATGTGGGTGCTGGGAACTGAACTCAGGTCTTCGACAGCCATCGCTGCCCCCCCACCCCCCCATGCTACTCACTTTAATGATTTAATCCCTGCCCTGGCCTGCATCTGTTACCTGTTTAAAGTGATATGTTCCGGCTGTATGGGAACCAGTAGGTGTGCCTACTGAAGCATTTCATAGTGACACCTTCCCAGGGTACCCCTCCTTCCAAGGGTGGGTGGCCGTTCACCCTGTTGCTTTTTGGACAGTTGTAGAAGCTGGCTGGCACTATGCTTATGGCCTGACAATTAACATTCGCTGTCTCATTCTGTTTTCTGAGGTTTGGAAATAAGCAAAAAGAAGAATTTTATTTGGGCTCATGGCTCGGGAAAGGAGGAAGTCTAAGAACATGGCACTGATGGGAGCCTTGTGCCCCTTCAGCTCATGGCAGTTAGCAGAATGGCAAGTGGGAAGTTTCAGAAGAAACAGCACACGAGGGACTCCCTTCCTTTATAAAACCCTCTCCGAGGCGACTATTTGTGGTGGTGTGAACAAAATGTCCTCCATTCTTGGATATTTGAACACTTGGTTCCCATTTGGTGGTGCCGTTTGGGGAGGCTTAGGTGATCCAGCCTTGCTGGAGAGGGATTACATCGATGGGGGGAGTTTTTGAGAGTATATGGCTTCAAGCTTCACCTTACTTCCATTTAACCTTCTTTCTGCTTTGAACTTGCCTTTGAGGGTGTGACCTGTCTGTAATGCCAACTTGTCCTGCCAATAGATTTGAGGTACCAGCCTTAGGGTGTGGCTTCCCTGTCCAGACATGATCCCTTATAAGGAAAAGGAGGGGCCTGGCTCTCTCTCTTGGGTGGTGGTCTGAGCATCCTCCATCACGTCATCCTGCATCTCCAGGGACACAAGACCAAGGTGGTTCTTCACCTTCATAGTGTGCGTGCTCCCCAAATAAGTATTTGATACTCTTTTATCTGGGCGTTTGTGGGCTTCCTTAATGCACCCTCACCTTTCACCTGTCTGCTCCTGCCACCATACCTCCCCACCACAATGGAACCGTAAGCCCTTCCTTATGTACGTTGCTTCGGTCATGGTTTTTTACCACAGTAACACAAAAATAACTAATACATGAATTCAGTCCTTTGGCATTTCTATTACTCCGTTCACGAGAGTGAAGCTCTTATGACATAATCACTTCTTGAAGGTCCCATCACATTCAGAACTATTACGTTAGGAATTAAACTTCAATGCAGCTTTTGAGCAATGTGCTTGTTCTTTTATTTCCCCCTCAAGACAGGGTTTCTCGGTGTAGCTTTGTAGACCAGGCTGGCCTCGAACTCACAAGAGATCTGCTTGCCTCTGCCTCCCGAGTGCTGGGATGAAAGGTGTGCACCAATACCGCCCAGCCAAACTGGAGGTTTTAATGACAGAAATGTGTTCTCTTGGTGTTCTCCAGGCCCCAAGTCTGAGATCAAAAGCTGCTTTTTCTGAGGGCTCCCAGAAAGGATCTGTCCCCAGGGTCTTCTCCTAGATGTTACTTTACCTGAAAGGGGAGGGAGGGAGCTTTACACAGTGCCATCCTGGCTGAGGGAGCAGCCTGTCCAGAGGATACGAGGCACTGGCATGAGTGTTAGGAAGAGAAGACCAGCCTGTGAGGCTACAGTGGAGGAGCAAGGAAGAGCAACACAGCCCGGGGCAGAGGGGTGGATTTTAACTTTGTCCTTTGCAAATATTTATTGTCTCTTACTACTAATTCTGAATGCACTGGATCTGGGAACCTCACATTCCTTGGGAGTCATGGGAAAGCTTAGCCTTGTCCATCCCTGCTTGTGACTCAAGTCTCTTAGCCATTCTACAGGCAGAAGCACCGTCTGCCCTTTGTTTTCCTGGATCCTGGACTGTGTTTTCTAGGACGTTTATGTAACCCACAGCTTTGGGAGGTGGAGGTGGGGTCTCCCCTCGGACAAAGGGCAGCCAAGCTTAGTGCGCCCTCCTAAATTTGGTTCTTCTTTTCCCTAAAGCATCGGTACTCAACCTTTCTGATACAGTTCTTCATGTTATAGTGACCCCTAACCATACAATTATTTACATTGCTCCTTCATAACTGTAATTTTGCTACTGTTATGAATTGTCATGTACATACCTGTGCTTTCTGATGGTCTTAGGAGACCCCTGTGAAAGGGTTGTTCTACCACCAAAGGAGTCATAGTCTAAAGGCTGAGATTTGCTTCTCTAAAGCAATTCACTGCATGTCCAGGTATCTTGTTCCTCTTTATGCCACTGTGTAGATATCAAGGCTTATAGAGGTGGTATAAGCATACTGATATGGGGTTAAAGAGATGGTCTGCATTAAGAATCCTTATTGCTCTGTAGAGGACCCTGGTTCAGTTTCCAGCACCTACACAATGGCTTTCAATTGCTGGTAACTCCAGTTCCGGGGTATCTGATGTTCTCTTCTGATCTCTGAGGGCTCCTGCATTCACTTGGAACATGAGCGCGCACACACACACACACACACACACACACACACACACACACACACACACACACACGCATGCACGCACGCACGCACGCACGCGCGCGCGCGCACACTCCCATACACATATGCATTCACATAATGAAAAATAAATACATTTTAAAAAATGGATACGGGGGGCTGGGGAGATGACTCAGACATTAAGAGCACTGGTGGTTGCTCTTCTAGAGGTCCTGAGTTCAATTCCCAGCCACCACAAGGTGGTTCATAAGCATCTATAATGAGAACTGACGCCCTCTTCTGCCATGCAGGTATACATGCAGGCATAACACCGCATGCATAATAAATAAATAAATAAATCTAAAAAAAAAGATGGATATAGGAACCTTGTACTTTTTTTTTTTTTTTCTGGCACCCATGAAACCAAGAGCAGAATGTCAGCTTGCAAGAGGGAAAAATCTCAGATGCCTCACAGGTCTTTTTTTATTTTTTTCCTTTTGAGTTGAGGTTTAATGAGAATGCAGAGATATTTTAGTATATTGTTAAGCATGAAGGCTAAGAGAAAGAGGCACACAGATGCAGTAAGCCGAGAGTATGGGTGTAGGCTTCTGGAAGAGTCATAGAAAGTGAGACACGTCCGAGAGTGGGTGTGAGTTTCCCAAGCAAGAGTCACTTTCTTCACTATTCTTGACACCCTTAAAATATCTTTCACACTGTCTGTGACTGAGATTGTGGTCACTGGCCAGTGCTTTGGCATATGTTTGTGGTTTTCAGCCTTCCCTCCTCCCCCCTTTTTTTTATATTATCTGCAACTTTTCATCCCCAAATGAAACCTACCAGGAAATTGATAAATGACAACAACTTTGTTTGAAACAGGGTCACAGCCTTGATGTCCCCAGGTTAGGCAACTCCCTAGAGACCATTGTGGGAACCGTCCCACACGGTTCTAAAAATGCTAAATGTCCACTAAATGTCCCTTTAAAATTCAGGTCTGGGGGCTTGAGAGATGGCTCAGTGGTTAAGAGCACAGGCTGCTGTCCAAAGGATGTGGATTCAATTCCTAGCACCCACACGGCACTCACATCTGCCAGTAACTTCAGTCCCAGAGGCTTCTGTATGGTTACACAGATATGCATGCAAGCAAAACACCAACACATCTAAAAATTAAAAATTAAAAAATAAAATTCAGATCTGATAGCTGCAAACTCTTTTTTTTTTTTTTTTTCCCAAGACAGGCTTTCTCTGTGGCTTTGGAGGCTGTTCTGGAACTTGCTCTTGTAGACCAGGCTGGTCTCGAACTCACAGAGATCCACCTACCTGCCTCTGCCTCCCGAGTGCTGGCAGCTGCAAACTCTTAGGGGAGACAGATTATGTTTTAGGGAAAAATTAACTTTACTACTTTTTAACAGGTGTGTGTGTGTGTGTGTGTGTGTGTGTGTGTCTCTGTGTGTGTGTAGTTCAGAGCTGGTTCTCCTTCCATTGTGGGATCTGAGGATTGAACACAGGTCATTAGGTTTGCAAGTACAGGGGGCATCTTAGAGTAAACAGTAGCTTTGAGTATTGCATGCTGTATTTCCTTTCCAGTATGCCAGCTATTTTTGCAAGTCGAGTTTTATTGGAACACAGTCCCACCTGTGTGTTTACATCCTCTCAGTGGCTGCTTTAAGTAGTGACAGAGTTGAGATGCTGTGACTGAGAGCTAGCTGAGCTCTACTTGAGAGCACTTAGGCTTAGTGTTTTGTTTGGTGAGGGGCAGCCTTGCCTGAATGATCAAGTGATTTAATTTTCTTATGACAAGGGTGAAAACCTGGCCCCTTGATGAGAGACTTCTTAAGCACATTGATAATTTGGAGGGAATTTGGAAATTGAGAATCTTGGGATTTTTTTTTTTCATTTGTAGTAAGAAGTATTTTTCATTTACTGATTTTCCCCCTTTGAATAAACCCATGATACAATGATCCGGTATATAATATTAGTCCAAATTAAAAGACTAATATTTAAAATTTTTTTATATGCATTGGTGTTTTGCCTGTGTGTGTATCTGTGTGAGGGTGTTGGATCCTGGAGTTATAGACACTTGTGAGCTGCCATTTGGATGTTGGGAATTGAACCTGGGTCCTCTGGAAGAACAATCAGTGCTCTTACCCACTGAGGTATCTCTCCAGCCCCTAAAAAACCCTAATTTTTATTGTAAAAGCCAGAGGTGGTGGGTGACTCCAAGGAAACAGCATCTGATACATATCTGCTAAACTCACAGAGATTATGACAGCCTGCACAAGACCTGCACAGGTTTAAGCCAGACCAAAAATCCTAGTATTTCGAAGGGAAGTAACAAAGCCTCGCCCATAACCAAGAAACTCTTTACAATTGGACTTGCTGGGAAAGAGAAAATCAGTTTTCTCTAGTGGAGTGTCACTGGGAATATCAACCACACTCTCGGACAAGGCCCATTCATTCCTGAGAGTGTATGGTCAGCACAAAATGGACCTCTTTTTTGAGAGAGGGTTTCTCTATGTTGCTGTCTTGGAGCTCACTCTGTAGATCAGGATGGCTTCGAACTCACAGAGATCCACCTGCCTCTGCTTCCTGAGTGTGGGGATTAAAGCTGTGTGTTCCCCCCTCCCCCAACTTGGACTTCTTTGTTGTGTGTCTGTGTTTTTTGTTTTATTGACTTTTGGTTTTTAGTCTGTTTTCAATTTGTTGCTGTTTTTTCCTTGAGAGAGGGAGAGAGAGAAAGAGAGAGAGAGAGAGAGAGAGAGAGAGAGAGAGAGAGAGAGAGAGAGATTGGGGGTAGGGAGGTAGGGGGATCCCGGGAAAGGGAAAGAATGTAGTCAAAATATATTATATGAAAAAATTGAAAGTCAATAATCTTTAATTTCCAACTACATTAAAGTGCACTCCATTTTAGATTACTGTGATATCACCGTTTGTTGTCCCTCATAATTCTGGGACCTTAAATCCACAGAAATTGTCTTACGGGCTTTGTGTTAATAAGCACCCACCATGTTGATAAGGAGGAAAGCAGATGGCTGACAAGGCAAAGGTCTCCTGAACTAGTATCGGCTGTGTCTCCAGGGTTAACAGGCCTCTTCCTAATTGGGTTGATAAGGGGACCACGCCTGTCTGTGCTGGGAACTCCTCAGGTAATGATCAACAGACAGACACTTTAGCCAGAGAATTTCCAGGTGGAACCAGGACTGCCTGTTGCTGTTTTTAAGTGGTTTGTATCATATTCCTCTTCAGGCTTTGTAAGAGGATGCTCCAGATACCCAAGGTCATATGTAAATACCAACCATTTTATATAAGGGACTTGAGCATCTTCAGATGCTGACATCTGTCAACACAAAACATACAATCTGAGTATATTCTCCACTATACTTTACCCTGACTTGTAGCACTGACTATAATATAAGTGCTGTGTAAGTAGCCTCCCACAGTCCACCTATAGATTTAAACTTGGCTGAGGTCTTTGATGAAGCAGGCTTTATCATGGTACATTTCTTTTCTTCTTCTCCTCCTCCTCCTCCTCCTTCTTTTTTGTAATGTACCCTTTTTTTAAGATTTATTTTTATTTTATGTGCATTGGTGTCTCACCTGCATGTGTGTCTATGTGAGGGTGTTGGATCCCCTGGAACTGGAGTTACTGACAGTTGTTAGCTGCCATGTGGGTTCCTCTTAACTGCCGAGTCATCTCTCCAGCCCCTCATGGTACATTGTTAAGGTAACTGTATGAAGGGATTATTTCTACCTTGCTGGAAATATTAAGTCTTGCTTTCCTCACTGTGAGCAGGAATTTCGTCTTACTACACTTTGCCTTTGGTGACAGCAGCAGATTGTCATTTCTCTGTGCAGCAACTGGAATCCGAGAACTCTGAGTTGGTTCCAAGGAGTTGCTTAGGAATACTCGTGACTCATGGAAAACACTGCTTCCCCTAGCAGCATTAGCTAAATTAGCTAAATCACATGTGGAGTTGTAGCTCTGAAGCCCCCTGAGGCCCGAGACCCCACCTATATTAGACAAAATGAGCTAACCTTGTACTGCTTAGCGATCCCTTCCCATGGCTTTGATGGCGTAATTGGGCATCGGTAAGAGCTATGAGCTATCCTTTGCCTTAATCTGATTAAAACCAGATAAGGAATTAGGTCAGAGGCCTTGAACCACAATGCACTATTTCCAGAGGAGAAACACAGAGGAAAAATAAACAAGGGGAGTGGGAAAAGCACTGCTCAGCATTTACCTTTGACCCTTCCTAGGTGGAAGCAAATGACTGAGTGAGCGGGCTAAGGCAGGATGTGTCATCCCAAGGTCTTCCAAAGTGGTAACCCAACAGTGATGTTTGTCACCTGATCCTCTGAATGGCACATATACAATCTACTCCAAAGTTTTTCATTATTCATCTTTGAAGGTTGACATCATTTTGAGTGGCCCTCGGGGTACAGCAGCATGCTAGACCTGAAGGCCTTCGGTGTTGAATTCCAGTAAAATCTGGTGTGTGTGACTGTTCCTGGTGAGATGTAAATAAATAAATGTTTGTTTATTCACCCTAGATAGAGAGGGCATCGATGGACCAGTGAAGGGATTCATTCTGTCCATGTCCAGGCTGTTGGAGATTATTGGGGTTAATTACAGGAGATTGGTGACTCAGGCAGGCAGGCAGGCACACCACTAGGAAATCACACCCTTGACCATTGTTTTCTTCTGACATAGTCCTAGTTGGAATCTCAGGGAGAATAGCCTTATGAGTCTTGTGAGACTCATGAGTCTGTTCCCTCCCTCCAGGAGGAATGGTCACAGGCCTGATGTCATGTAGGTCATCATAGGTACTCAGCTGCAAATAGTTGTGTTCTATCAAGTTTCCCTTGACAAGGAGACCATTCTTTTTGTCTCCTTCCTGTCCAAGTCTCTCCAAAAATTATTTATATATTTATTTATTGGTTGATTGGTGTGTGTGTGTGTGTGTGTGTGTATGTGTGTGTGTGTGTGTGTGTGTGTGTGTGTGTGTGTGTGTGTGTTTGTGTGTGTGTGTGTGGTCTATACATGCCATGGTTCATACCTGCATGGAGATCAGAGGACAACTTCCAGGAGTTGCTTCTGTCCTTCTACCATGTGCATTCTAGGGACTGAACTCAGATCATCAGGCTCAGTAGCAAATACCCTTACCTGCTCAACCATCTCTCTCAAGGAGATAGTTCTGGAAGATCAGTAGGGAGGACCCAAGTGTTACTGAAGTACGTCCATTTTGCCTGCCACGTAGCATGCCAGTCACTGAAATAATGAGGGTTTTGTTTGTTTGTTTGTTTTTTAAATAGGTTCATGCAATTAGTCCCAGTGTCAGAAACTCACAGTGTAAACCAGGCTGATCTCATAGAGATAGCAATGCTGCCTCTTCCTTTTTGTGCTGGGATTATAGACATTCTCCGATATGACTTGATTAAAATGTTGAGTTTTTCTTTTCTCTCTCTCTCTCTCTCTCTCTCTCTCTCTCTCTCTCTCTCTCTCTCTCTCTCTGCTCTCTGTCTCTCTTTCTCTCTCTTTTGGTTTTTCGAGACAGGGTTTCTCTGTGTAGCTTTGGAGCCTATCCTGACACTCGCTCTGGAGACCAGGCTGGCCTTGAACTCACAGAGATCCTTCTGCCTCTGCTTCCCGAGTGCTGGGATTAAAGGCATGCACCATCAAGCCCATCAAAATGATGAGTTTTTCAAAACAGGAAGAGTTTACTCACAAGGAAGCCAAGTGTGCGGACTCAGGAGAGCAGGCCTCAGCTATTTCTGTTCAGAGATATGGTTTGGGAGTACTTATGGCTAACAGGGCTGGGTGGTCTGGGGTGTGGGAAAGGGTGACTAGAGATAAGGAAATTGAAAAAAGTTCTGTATATGCATAATCGAATTTTGTGACTCTTCCCATTCAGAAAATGTTGACATTAGCATGCTTTGGGAGTGGATTTTGGTCCTCTGACTCTGACAGGTCACCTCTCAGACACTTGTAAAAGCCAGAGAGAAGGGTCTGCAGCATCAGCCATTTTGAGCCACTCACAAATTCGTAAAAATCAAATGCAGGCATGGAGTCCCTATGGAGAGGAGTAAACTGAAGTATAGCCCACGAGAATGTGTCCCTTAGCTACACAACTTCTACAGCTGGTGGTGAAAACTGAACAAATGGAAGCAAGCAAAGCTCGAAGGCTTGTCCCCCAGCTCTCTCAGGTGAAGTTCCAGCATCAGAAGCTCTCTGTCACTGAAGGGGAGGGGTCTGGTGACCTACTCAGTTCCAGAGGCTCATTTCTCCATCAGCTCTGGTTACCAGCAGCTAGCCCCCTCCTTTCTCAGACTGAGTGTCCCACAGTAACGCCATCCTCTGGTTGAGGACCTAGAGCCAAATGTTGAAAGCTGTCGGAGGACACAAGTCCTGGATCCCCTATAGGCCTCTTGGACTGAATTTTGGCACTACCCCCCCCCCCCAAAGGTTCATCTTGGCTGATACATATCCTTTGATGTCCTGGGTTTCTCTGTTCTGTCTTTTGAGCCTGGCCTATTCGGGGCGAGGCAGAGGCAGATGGCTATGAGTGGACCGGCCGTCTAGGAACAGTGCAATACAATCCCATCTTTCCCACTTGCACACCATGTCTGATGGGCAGAGAAGGCAGGTTTTGAGAGTACTGACAGTATGCCCCGCCTGCTCAGGTGGCCTTGACACTGTCTAGTCCAGGGGTGTTTAGAGGACACTCTGCTCTCCCTTTGCATAGTTGACTGTCTGTCACCCTCCTTCCTGGCCAAGTCTCTCCAGTCTGTCTGTCCCTCAGAGCAGGTTGCATGAGATCTGGTTGCACTGGCCTTCTTTCTGCTGCTGGATAGTAACAGGCAGCTAGAGAATAGAGGAGGGCTGCCCTTCTTCCTTATTTATTTATTTGTGGTTCTTTGAGATAGAGTTTCTCTGTGTAACAGCTTTGGTTGTCCTGGAACTCGCTTTGTATGCCAGGCTGGCCTCAACCTCACAGAGATATGCCATACGCCTTCCTTTGCCTCTCCAGGGATTAAAGGCATGCCCACCACACCGCTTTATTATTATCATTGTTTTATTCTTCTCAAATATATTATCTCCTGACTGTTTTCCTTTCCTCCCCCAGTCTCTATCCCTCTCCCTTCCCCCTTCCCCAGGTACCCCTTCCTTGAGAATAGAGGAGGGCTGCCTTTATTATTATTATTATTATTATTATTATTATTATTATTATTATTATTTTGTTGTTTGAGACAGGTTTTCTCCATAGCTTTGGAGGCTGTCTTGGAACTTGCTCAGTAGACCAGGCTGGCCTCGAACTCACAGAGATCCGCCTGCCTCTGCCTCCCAAGTGCTGGAATTAAAGGTGTGCGCCACCACCGCCTGGCTTATCAATATTATTTTTAATTCTTCTCATGCATATTACATCCCAGCTGCAGTTTCCCTTCCTTCCCCCAGCCCCCCCCCCACTTCCCTCCTCCAGATTTCTACCCCTCAGAATAAAGGAGGGCCGCACTTCTGCTTTTTGTCCTAGGTGACCAAACCAGAGATCATTTTTGAAAAGTTTTACATTATATGTCTTTGAATTCTCATTTCCATACCACATTGATGATGGAGGAACAATATGGGCTAAATCTGGGTTTGACTGAGGGGCAACTCGTTGAGAAATATGGGTTCTAGGAAGCAAATAGTTTTGGACTTAAGTTTAGCTTTCCTACTTAATCAGCGGAATTGTTCACCTCGTAGTCTCCCCTAGCAGGTCTCTCCTACAAATCCTCTTGGTTTTCCGATGACTGTGATGCTGAATGTAGAGGGCAAGTCAGGGCCTGGCACACAGTGTGCCCTTGATAGTTTTAGTTCTGAAAGAGATGGGTCTGGACAGTAGCCTTCAAATCTCAAACGCCTGATCAGGCACAGAGTGGAAGGGTGAATGGATTATTTGGTTTTATTTCAGCTTCATTGAATTCATTGCTTCTCAAATATAGGTGAGTCAAAATACCTTATGTAAATCTGCCTTGTTCAAAATTGGAAAGGATAATATAGTACACTTTTTTACATTTATTTATTGCACATGGAGCTCAGAGGATAATTTGTGAGAGATAGCTCTCTTCCTCCATGTGAGTCCTGGAAATGAAAACTCAGTTTGTTAGGTGTGGCAGCAAGAGCCTCTACCCACTGAGTCATCTAGCTAGCCCATATGTAGACGGATCTGTTCCGCCTGGTTCCACAGCTGTTAGCCCCAAATAAACATACAGAGGCTTTTATTAATCACAAACTGTTTGACTGATGGCTCAGGTTTCTTATTGATTAGCTCTCTCTTAATTATTAACCCGTTTCTATGAACTATTTCCACGTGGCCTTGGATTTCTGGAGAATGCCTGGACCTGTGGCTATATGGCATCTCTCTCGGCTCCTCTCTGCCTTCCTCTTCCCAGAATTCTAGTTTGGTAGCCCTGTCTATATTTCCCTCCTAGCTACTGGCCAATCAGTGCTTTATTCACCAACCAACAGGAGAAACACACACACACACACACACACACACACACATACACACACACACATCCCCCATTACCCATAAGTAGTAGCTTTTTTTTACAGGATGTAGTGCTATGTTCTAGATTTTTTTTTTATTTTTAGCATTTTATTTATTGTTTAAAATTTTTTTATTTTCAGATTTTTTATTTGAATTAGAAACAAGATTGTTTTACATACCAATCCCAGTTCCCTTCTCCCTCCCTTCCTCCCCTACCACCCTCCTAACTAAAGCCCTACCTATCACATACCCTTTCTTCTATTCTTCCCCTGAGTCAACCTTTCTGCTCCCTCATGACCTCTGCATCCTTCCTCTTCTTCCCTCCTCATTCTCGTAGCTCCCTCCCCCCTCTTCTCATGCTCTCAATTTGCTCAGGGGATCTTGTCCCTTTCCCCTTCTCCAGGGGCCATGTATGTTTCTCTTAGGGTCCTCCTTGTTTACTAGCTTCTCTGGCAGTGTGGATTGCAGGCTGGTAATCCTTTACTCTATGTCTAAAATCCACATATGAGTGAGTACATATCATGTTTGTCTTTTTGTGATTGGGTTACCTTGCTCAGAATGGTTTCTTCTATTCATTTTCCTGCAAATTTCAAGATTCCATTGTTTTTTTCTGCTGAGTAGTACTCCATTGTGTAAATGTACCACATTTTCTCTATCCATTCTTCGGTTAAGGGGCATCTAGGTTGCTTCCAGTTTCTGGATATTACAAATAGTGCTGCTATGAACATCGTTGAACAGATGTCCTTGTTGTATGAATGTGCTTCTTTTGGGTATATGCCTAGGAGTGGAATTGCTGGATCTTGTGGTAGACTGATTCCCATTTTCTTGAGGAGTTGCCATACTGATTTCCAAAGTGGCTGTACAAGTTGGCACTCCCACCAGCAGTGGAGAAGTGTTCCCCTTTCTCCACATCCTCTCCAGCATAAACTGTCATTGGTGTTTTTGATTTTGGCCATTCTGACAGGAGTAAGATGGTATCTCAGAGTTGTTTTGATTTGCATTTCCCTGATGGCTAAGGATGTTGAACACTTTCTTATGTGTCTTTCAGCCATCTTAGATTTCTGTATTGAGAACTGTCTATTTAGTTCTGTACCCCACTTTTTTTTCATTCATTTATTTAGCTCATAAATAAAGCCATGCACAATTATGATACAGAATACAGTATGTTCACAATGGCATGGCTAAATTAAACCAATTAACATGTTATATCACACATATTCATCATTTTTGTTTTGAGAACACTTAAAGTATACTATCTCACAACTTTTAAAATATAGCATATTGTTATCAACCATATTTATCATGCTCTCAGTAGACCTCAAGACTTCACAGAGTCTATGCCTCTTGTCCAACTGCAGTTTTATATCCTTAAACCAATCGTTTCCCCATTGTTAAAAGTCCCACATTGAAGACTAATAGCCACAATTCTGCTCTCTGTACCCCACTTTTTAATTGGATTGTTTGGTGTTTTGGAGACTAGCTTCTTGAGTTCATTGTATATTTTGGACATCAGCCCTCTGTCAGATGTGGGGTTGGTGAATATCTTTTCCCAGTCTGTGGGCTGTCGTTTTGTCTTGCTGACTGTGCCCTTTGCCTTACAGAGGCTTCTCAGTTTCAGGAGGTCCCATTTATTAATTGTTGATCTCAGTGTCTGTGCTACTGGTGTAATGTTCAGGAAGCGGTCTCCTGTACCAAGTAATTCAAGGGTATTTCCCACTTTGTCTTCTCATAAGTTCAGTGTGGCTGGGTTTATTTTGAGGTCTTTGATCCATTTGGACTTAAGTTTTGTGCATGGCGATAGGCTTGGGTGTATCTGTAGTCTTCTATATGTCTGCATCCAGTTATGCCAGCACCATTTGTTGAAGATGTTCTCTTTGTTCCAGCATATCAATTTGGATTGTTTGTCAAAAATCAGGTGTTCATAGTTGTATGGGTTAATATCAGGCTTTTCTTTTCTTTTCTTTTCTTTTCTTTTCTTTTCTTTTCTTTTCTTTTCTTTTCTTTTCTTTTCCCCTTTGATTTTTCGAGACAGGGTTTCTCTGTATAGCTTTGGAGCCTATCCTGGCACTCACTCTGGAGACCAGGCTGGCCTTGAACTCACAGAGATCTGCCTGCCTCTGCCTCCCGAGTGCTGGGATTAAAGACATGCGCCACCAACGCCTGGCTAATATCAGGGTTTTCAACTCTATTCCATTGGTCTACCTGTCTATTTTTGTGCCAATACCAAGCTTTTTTCAGGACTATAGCTCTGTAATAGAGCTTAAAGTCAGGGATGGTGATGCCTCCAGAAGTTCCTTTATTGTACAGGGTTGTTTTGGCTATCCTGGGTCTTTTGTTTCTCCATATAAAGTTGAGAATTGTCCTTTCAAGGTCTGTGAATAATTGTGTTGGGATTTTGATGGGGATGGCATTGAATCTGTAGATTGCTTTTGGCAAGATTGCCATTTTTACTATGTTGGTCCTACCTATCCAAGAGCATGGGAGATATTTCCATTTTCTGGTATCTTCTTTAATTTCTTTCTTTAGAGACTCAAAATTCTTATGGTACAGGTCTTTCACATTTTTGGTTAGTGTTACTCCAAGGTACTTTATGTTGTTTGTGGCAATTGTAAAGAGTGATGTTTCTCTGATTTCTTTCTCCACCGTGTCATCGGTGTATAGTAGGGCTACAGATTTTTTTGAGTTAATTTTGTATCCTGCCACTTTGCTGAAGTTGTTTATCAGCTGTAGGAGTTCCCTGGTAGAGTTTTTCGGGTCACTTATGTAGACTATCGTATCATCTGTAAATAATGAGTTTGATTTCTTCCTTTCCGATTTGTATTCCCTTATTCTCCTTTTGTTGTCTTATTGCTCTAGCTAGAACGTCAAGGACAATATTGAAGAGGTATGGAGAGAGTGGACAGCCTTGTCTTGTCCCTGACTTTAGAGGAATTGCATTGAGTTTCTCTCCATTTAATTTGATGTTGGCTGTCGGGTTGCTGTATATTGCTTTTATTATGTTGAGGTATGTTCCTGTTATCCCTGATTTCTCCAAGACCTTTATCGTGAAGGGGTGTTGGATTTTGCCAAAGGCTTTTTCGGCATCTAGTGAGATGATCATGTGTTTTTTTTCCCCTCAGTCTGTTTATATGGTGGATTACAGTGATGGATTTTCGTATGTTGAACCATCCTTGCATCCCTGGGATGAAGCCTACTTGATCATGGTGGATGATTTCTCTGATGTGTTCTTTGATTCAATTTGCCAGTATTTTATTGAGATTTATTTGAGGCATAGTTTCTGGAAAGCAGCTATGTTCTAGCTTTAAAAGACACTCCATCACCTATAAAAATTGGCTTCCTTATGCATCGTATGTGCAGTTGAACTCAGCAAACCCACTGTAGGATGCACTGTGTACAAAGGACTGCCTAGGGTATGGATAAGCCCAGGTTCTGGTGTCCAAGGAGCCTATACTTTGATAGTGAAGGAGACCCTGCACATGCCAATGTAGCAATGTGTAGACAGTAAACCTATGGCGCTGTTCATCAAGGAACTGAGGGAGTTCTAGGGACCAAGCCATTACTTTCAGTTAAGCTGAAAGAGGTGGTGGCATTTGAGTTGAATTTTGAAGAGCAAATAGGATTTAGATGTAGAGCAGAGGTTCTTAACCTTCCTAATGATGAAACAGTTTCCTTCCTTATGTTGTGGTGACTCCCAACCTTAAAACTATTTTCATTGCTACTTCATAACTATAACTTTGCTACTATTATGAATTGTAATATAAATATTTATGTTTTCTGATGGTCTTAGGCGATTCCCATGAAAGGGTCATTTAATCCCAAAGGGGTCGTGCCATTTGTAACAGCATGGATGAACATAGAGGTCATTGTTTTATGATTTAAATGGGATAAGTCAGACATAAAAAGACAAATACCACCTGATTTTGGCTTTGTCTGCACTCTAAAAGTGGCAAATTTATACACGCAGAGAGTATAATTGTGGTTTCAAAGGTTGCAGTTGCTGGTTAGAATACAGTGTTTAAAACTTTTTAAAATTTATTTTATTTTTATGCGTGAGTGTTTTGCTGGTATGCATGTTTGTGCACTGGGTGCATACCTGGTGCCCACAGAGGTCAGAAGAGATCATCCGATCACTTGGAGCTGGAGTTTTACAGATGGTTGTGAGCCATCCATATAAATGGTGGAATCTGGACCTGGGTCCTCTGGAAGAACAAAACATGCTTGTAACTGCTAAGCAAACTTTCCAGCCCTTGAGAATACAGTGCTTTGATTTTTGTGCAGGAAAAATGGTCTGTCTTAAGATTTCTATGGCTATGAACAGACACCAAGACCACGTCAACTCTTGTAAAACATTTAATTGGGGTTAGCTTACAGTTCAGAGGTTTAGTCCATTGTCGTCATGGCAGCAGTCAGGCAGACAAGATGCTGGAGGGTTGTCTGAGAATTCTACATCTTAATCCACAGAGAGCAGGAAGAGAGTGACACTGGGTGTGGCTTGAGCATCTGGGACCTTGGAGCCCGTCCCCACAGTAACATACTTCTTTTAATCTAACAAAGCCACACCTATAACAACAAGGCCACAACTCCAATAATGCCACTCCCAGTGAGCCTATGGGGGCCATTTTCATCCAAACCACCACATGATCTAAGGAACTTGAATCAGTGTTCATGTTCATAGCCAGCTCTTGTCACTCAAAACTGGAAGATAGTGACATGAGCTATCATTTTTTTTCTCTCTTCCATGTTGTTGCTTTAGCCTTCATATCAATTAGTTCTAATCTGATTTGGCCCACAACTGAAGAGGAGAAAACCCAAAGAAATTTAGATATGAAATATCCAGGTGTTCATTTCAGTCACAAATTTTCAATTTGACTTGGTTCCCAGGTGTTTCACGGAATTAATTCCACATTATTCTTTCTTCCAGAACTTTGCTAATCCACTCATGCTTAATATTTAAGGCTACCACAGCACACTGACCACAGTACACTGTTTTGGAAATTATGGGAAAATAAACACAAGCTAAGAAAATAAAACTTAATGTTTGTTGCTTAATGGAATGAAATTCTCTTGTGAAGGTTATTTAGTTGATCTTGAATTGTTATTTTCGAGTTGTTTGAAGCTTAAAAAGTCGTTAAAATTTAAGCTGCAGAAGTACATCAAAAACCTTCTTGTTTCCAACATGAAGGAATAGATCTTTTCAGTTATGAAGAGAAGTCATCGGGGGTTTTGTATGCCATTCTTCCTCACTTTGCCCACTTTTTGCTCTGTTATTTGAGTCCTGTATTTAAGGGAATTCTGTCTCTCCTTTCCACTCATTTTAGTAAATCCAAATGTCAGTTAAGTTAAACCCAGCTTCTACTGGTTTTAGAGTGTTTTTTTTTTTTTTTGCACAAAACTTTCAGGTATTATTATGTTAAAAAAGATAATCTTATGTGTGCATGAATGGCTGTGTGAAAGTTTTATCCCATTAATCTTTAAAAAAAATTTGTTATGTATACAGTGTTCTGCCTGCATGTATGCCTGCACACCAGAAGAAGGCACTAGATCTCATTATAGATGGTTGTGAGCCATCTATTCAGCTTGATCCTATTAATCTTATATGCAGGTTATTTACAGTAGGGGAGGCTGGGACCCTAGGGCATGTCACCATTTATCTGGTGAGGGTCCTTTTGCTCATGAGTAGATAGTGAGTAGATAAGAAGTTAGTCCCTAGTGGCCTTTATCTTTGAAGGGTTTGGCAGCAGTAGGAAGAGTTGTAGGCAGGCAGAGGAAGCACAGGTGATATCCTCTAATGCGACTGTCTTGGTTCAGGTCCTAGGTATCAGACTTTTGACGCTTGGCTACTGCTCAGATTGGGGATTGAGACTCTTGGCTCTGAAAACATGCCAGCTCTCTGAAACTGTTGTTTCAGGGCCTACCAGTTGTCATCTCTGACTCTTCTAGTCTTTTTTTTTTTTTAATACCCTCCCTCTGCATATCAAGATTTATTTATTTATTTTTACGTGTATGGGTATTTTGCCTGTATATATGTGTACCACATGTGTGCAGTGCCCTCAAAGGCCAGAAGAGGGCATCAGATCCTCTGGAATTGGAGTTTCAGATGCTAGCTGCCGTATGGGTTTTGAGAACCAAACCCAGATGCTCTGCAAGAACAGCAAGTGCTCTTAACCACCGAGCCATCTCCTCAGACCTTTTTGGCTGTCTTGTATTGACTCTCTTCTTCCTCTTGCCTTCATTCTGTCCTGACTACTTTGGAACTGGAACTTTTCTCTTCAGATGCTTCTTCAGTAGTCAGTAGCCACTGCCGGCACTCGAGTACCCATTGCAATAAACAGGAGTGGGGGGCACCATGTGGACTGATCTTGGGTACCTGGGGTCATTGGAGCACAGCATCCCTTGTCCCTGAGGATGGAATCCTAGGACAGGTTAAGCTGTCTGTTGGAATCAGCAGGGTTCAGGCCTGGACACACTGCTTTCCACGCTTCGCAGGCAGCCGCACTAAGCTCTGCCCCACTCCTGCTTCTGCAGGCCACTGTGGCCTGGGATAGTCCTGGCACTTGGATCTAGGTGGTACCAAGTCCCTGCTTGACACTGGATGATGTAGGATCTTTACCTGTCAAGCTGGAATCAAGCCAGCCCCGGCAGGTGCTGCTGCCTGAGATAGGCACCAGTTTGGCTGTGATGTTGCCAGCAACTGTTCACCTCCCAATCACAGATGTTCATTTTGGGTCAATCACAGTCATTAAACCTTGTGTTTAGGACCAATCACAGCCTCTTGTGAATTGTAGTAGTATTTCCACTGGGGGGCGGGAGAATTGTAAAATAACAAACAATGGACAGTATGAGAAGGATGTCTGGCACCTGGATGATCCAGTTATTTTCCTATCAACACTGAATTTTATACAGATCCATGCAATTTTCGTAACTTTAACTCTGAAAAATAAAGCTTTTGCCTATGCATGGAAAGAATCATGTCGGGGCATCAGCACCAGACTGAGACAAATTAGTAGACCTTCAGTCACAAGTTAATGAAGCCACCTAGTGGTTTGTTGCATTAGTTAAGGTTCTGGGTCCTTGTGAAGCAGCTCGTGGTTACGTGGGCTCCTAATCAAGAGTGAGTAAAGTTCTGATCACTTTGCATCCAGAAAATAGCATCAGTTTTGGTAGAGAGGAAACACTGTATGGTGCTAATAGTTTATTCATAGCCTTTTAAAGATTTATTTTAAAAGTTTTAAATCACACACATGTGTGCACGTGTGCGCGCGCGCACACACACACCAGCCTGGGTGCAGGAAACTGAACTTGGGTCTATGTATTTTTCACAAGAAGTCACTGAAATTTCAGAGGAAAGTGAAAACTGACCAGTCATAAAACAATCTTTGGGAAAAATGAATTGCCATTTGATGCTAAGAGCATAGAAAACTTGCTTCTGGCTGTGAACCACAAGTGGGCTAATGCACAGTATAGTGTATAATGTTTTCCAGCCATATAGTGCATGGCAGAAATATTTCTGAAGGTTTGGGATTATTTCTTTTTAAAAGGTTTATTTTTTATTGTTTTTAGTTATGAGTGTATATCTGTGGGTGTGTGTACATATGTGCAGGTACCCATGGAGGCAGAGGCACCAGACTCTCCTAGAACTGGAGTTACAGGGAATTGTGAGCCTTCTGACATCAGCATTGGAACCAAACTCAGGTCCTGTGCAAGCGCAGTGAGCGAGCTCAGCTGCTGAGCCATCTCTGCATTGTTTCTGAACTATATCTACACTGACTTGGAGGAGGAAGTGTGCTGACTTGTGTTGGAAGGCCATAGGCTCAACCGATCCTCACAGTAAGCTGTTATGGTGTAGGCAGTATTTCAGCCCTATTATAGATGAGGCTTAGGCAGTGAGACAGGTTGTCAATGGGGCTGAACCCAAACTTAGACGGACAGTCTGGCTCACCTGGGTGTGTTGTACTGAGTGGTCACTTAAGTATTGTAAGTACTCCACCAAATAAGTTTTTCCTTTGCAATTTATCCAGTGTGTGTGGGGGTGGGCCTTGGCTAGATATGCTTTAAGGTGATGCTAAGAGGCCAGGGTTGCATTTTGTTTATTTTAAAAAATTAAACAATTATTTTTGGTGTATGCGTGCTTTGTCTGCAGTATGGTGTACGTTATGTACATTCATCAGAGTCCCTTGGAACTGGAGTTGCAGATGGTTGTGAGCTACCATGTGGTGCTGTACTTCAAACCTGGGTCCTCTGGAAGAGCAGCTGGTTTCCTAATGGCTGAGCCATCCCTCTAGCCTATATGTAGTTTCCAGACTATATGTAGTTTCTAGACCATGTCGTCTACATATGTAGTCTACATATGTAGTTTCTAGACTATATGTAGTTAGCCTCACTCACTTCAAAGGTCACAGGCCTTGTCTTTGACCCTAGGCATCACACACTTGTGCACATGCCTTTGGCTCTTACTATTCTTATGTTTAATTTTTTTTAAAGCAGTAGGAAATCCACAATTTTCTGACTTAAAGAGGGTAGCAGAAAGCCCACTCCCTCCTCATGGTGTGGCAAGTCCTCAGATACAATCTAAAATGCAGTCATGGCAAAGCACACTTTATTTTGTTAGCTTTCCCTTTTCAACGCGGTGTTTTTGAAGCATGTGAATGGCAGCTAAATTTACTCTTTTTAACTAGGCATGAAAGTTGAAAGGCAATCTGCAAGGCAAGTGTGTTTTGAAAGGCATTTAGTAGGGAACGAATGGCATCGTTGAAACATTTTCGGTTACAGGAGTCAAAATATTAAACAGCTTGCGTCTTAAATGGAACATTTAAAATGATATTCTCAAAAGTTGTGAGTGAGGACAGTTGTGTCTTTTGTAAGAAAGGAAAAGGTGTTCACTGTGAAATGATTGTTCTTTACAGATGGGTCTCCTTAAGAGCAAATTCCCGTGACAACTTCAGAGAGTGCTTAGGGCCGTGAATACCTAAGATCCAGCTTCTTTGTTAGGATCTATGTGATGCCCGTGTCACCTGATGGCTGGTAAAGGACTTTCCAGAGTGGAAACCTTCTAATGGCTCCCTTTGTACTTGAACAATCTACCCTACCAAGTGAATGATGCTAAGATATGGCATGAGAAACACAGCTAGGAATAACGGTGCTTGGGGTTCCTAGTTCTGCATCTCATTTTAATAACAAACTGAGATGTAGATTTTTACCTTTTTTTTCATGAACTTTGGAGTAAAAATTAGTTTTGAACACCACTTCTAATATGTTACCTGGAATATATTAGATTCAGCATATAAATTATTTGAGCCTTAGTTTCTTCATCTATAAATTGCTCCAGATACATGAATTTTATTAGGTCTTCATTGTAGGCAGGCATTGGTCTTTCTTTTTCTTTTGCATATGTCTCTGTCATGTGTGTGTGTGTGTGTGTGTGTGTGTGTGTGTGTGTGTGTGTGTGTGTGTTGATGTCAGCAGTCTCCCTCAGTCACTCTTTACTTTATTCATAGAGACAGGATATCTCAGTTGAAGCCAGAACTCACTAATTTTTCTAGCCTAGCTATCCAGCTGGCTTCAGGGACCCCCCCCCCGCCCCCATATTTCTGTCTCTGAGTACTGGAATTATAGACAGATGCCAACACCATCTGGATATTGGGTGCTGGGGATCTGAACTCTGGTCCTCACACTTGTGTGGCAAGCACTTTACCTGCTGAGACAACCTTTGTCCTAATAGTTTATACCTTAAATCTTGACAGTAGTCTTTCCTGGAAACTTCACTATTGGTAACCTCATTATACAGGTAAGATCGCTGCAGTGGAGAAAACCAATAATCAGAGAGTCTAAGTAACATATTTAGGAACTGGGTCACCTCGAAGGGGACGTATTCTTCAGCAGTGGTAGCCGGTGGCATTCTCTCTTGTCAACTCCATCTCATCTATGCCCCCTTTTCTTTAGGATTGTGTTTAAGATCAGTGAAGAGAAGAGCCACGTGTTTAAGCAACATGGCATTCAGCAGAAATGAGGTAGAGGTTTCAGGCCAGAGGGTGTAAGTAAAAGTGAATGTTTATCTCTTTACAGGAGTGGCAGAGACTCAACTATGATATCTATAGTCTGCGGCAGATTCGCAGGGAAGTGAGAAACAGATGGAGGCGAATCTTAGAGGACTTGGGTGAGTCCGAAAGAAATTGCTCTTTACTTTCTCCACCATGGTTTTTGTAGAAAGACTGTCAGCACTGACTACTAAACTGCCTTCTACTGATTGGGTCTTCAGTTTTGCTTTTTATACTCTCAAGTATAAACCTTGATATTTCTGTTGTCACCAGCTCGTGTTACTTGGCCATATGTTACTTCGTCTGTCCCCAACTATGAGATAGCACAGAGTGGTGAAATCATACTGGTGTCACTATTTACTCTTGGGTCATTATTTATTGATTGGATTAGATGGGTAGTGACTGAGCAAGTAGTAATAGCTTTATGGATATGGCCAGGTTGAAAGAAATATTGTTTGTAAGAGATATCGAGACACAGCAGAAAACTCTAAAAAGAGCCAAAGGACGAAAAGTTACAAGGTTGGGAAAATACACTTGGCATTGAGGTAGACATAGAATAATGGCCTCTCTTAATTCTACTATGGTTGAGTAAATATATCCCCATATCACAGAATAAACTTGCTTTAGTTTTCAAAAATAAACAATCACTTTTAAAGTCCTTGATCATTCTGCTCTGAAATAACATTAAAGCTTTTCACAGGTGGGGGGTACTGGGTTGCTAGCTCTGGCTGTCTTAAGTTGGGGATAGTGAATCGGGGTAAGGTGGACACTCTGTACCCTAAACTCACACAATACTGCTGTGGGTTAGTATTGTGTGCAGTTAAGTCAGCCCGAGCAGGTTTCCTTCTTTGAGTCTTTTCTAATCTTTAGGAAAATGATTTTCTTCCAGTTGACCAGACTGCCATGAGGAAGTAATCAGGGCTTGGAGATGTAGCAACCTGGAGGTGACCACTGCCCAGGCTGGGCAGAGGCGTAGGGATTCTAGGACAGGGTAGCTGACAAGGACAGTGAGCAGTTGGGGGTCGGTATGACTTCCTTCAATAGAGGGAAGAGATAATGAAGAAAAGCCAGCAAGGAGAAATGTGAAAATAGTTTCTTGTTGTCTGGGAACTCACTCTGTAGACCAGGCTGGCCTTGAACTCAGATATCTGTGCTCTTGGAAAACAGTTTTGAGTAAAGAGTGTCCGTCCCGCTCACACAGAGCTGGGGAGCAGCCCTTGGTAGTGCCTCTGACTTTGGCTTTCACTGTAGAGAACTCACACTTGGATCCCTTCTTAATAAACACAGCAATAGCATCACGGGATGGGCACTTCCCAGGATGACTTCACACAAGGGCCCTGTGTTTCCACCATAGGTTTTCAAAGGGAAGCCGACTCTTTGCTGTCAGTGACCAAACTCAGCACCATGAGTGATTCTAAAAATACGAGAAAAGCCCGAGAGATGCTGCTGAAACTGGCCGAAGAGACCACCATCTTCCCAGCCAGCTGGGAGCTCTCCGAGAGGTATCTCTTGGTCGTGGTAAGTGGATGCCTTACCTCATCTGCCCTATTTTGCTTTACTTTCACCATTTCTGTTATTTCCTGGGACACCCCCCCCCCCCCCCCCGCATCCCAACCTCACCGGCTCCACCAGGACAGAGTGGCAAATGGTGCTGCCTGGCACTGTATGCACCTGTGGCCAATGGCTCCAGAGCTACCTGGAAAGCTTTGAAGAGAAAGCAGGGTTTCTGGGTCCCACCTAAAACTGTTAAGGCTCAGAATGTGGCCAGAGTTCTTTTCAGATGATTTCTGCTGTGTAGTTAACATTTCAACATTAGGAAACAAAACAAAACAAACAAAAAAAACCCAAACAAACCCATTTCAACATTAGGTCAAGGAGCCAAAGTATCTATACAGCCAGAGACTGGAAAGATTGATGGAAGGACAGGGAAGACAGTTTGGTTGGTGATACTCTTGTTGTGTAAGCATGAAGAGCCCAGTTTAATCTCTAGTACCCACTTTAGAAGCCTAACATGGTGGAACTGCTGTTAATCCCAGGACTGGGACACACAGAAATAGGTGGATGCCTTAGGCTTGCAGTCGGGCCATCCTAGCCCAATTGGGTGTGCCACAGCTCCCAGTGAGAGACCGTGACCGTGTTTCAAAAAAATAGTAAAACAAAGATGGGGTGTTTTTGAGGAACAATGCGAAAATTTTACCTCTGACCTTTGCATGTGATGTGTGCACCAGTCCACCTGAACAAATTCACACGTTACACCTACACATACATACGCTTGCACACACACAAATTATTGGTGGAAACATCTCTTGGGTAATGAAATAAAGGGGTAAGATAAGCCTCTGAACCTTGATTTTTTTTTTTTTAATTCAACCTTTTAAAAGAAGGTTCTGAGTTTTTTTGTTTTGTTTTTCGAGATAGGGTTTCTTTGTGTAGCCCTGGCTGTCCTAGAACTCTGTAGACATGGCTGGCCTCAAACTCACCTGCTTCTGCATCCCCAGTGCTGGGATTAAGGCGTGCACTACCACCACCTGGCCAAAGTTTTTTTTTTTTTTTTTTTTTAAATTTATTTATTTTATGTGTACCAGTGCTCTATCTGTATTTATGCCTTTATGCCAGAAAAGGGCACTGTATCTCACTACAGATGGTTGTAATCGACCATGTGGATGCTGGGAATTGAACTCAGGACCTCTGGAAGAGCAGCCAATGCTCCTAACCTCTGAGCCATCTCTCCAGCCCCAAGTCTTAATTTTTTTTTTTTGAGTCTTGAAATTTTTAATGATTGTTTTACTTGCTTGGTATTATTTCTACGGCAGGCTTTATTTTTATTAAATTTTCTCATCCATATAGTTCAGTTTCCAATTTGGTAAGCTTCTTTTTCATTTATTTGTTTGTTTTTCATTTATTTATTCATTAAACTGCAGGACCGTCTTATTGCTCTTGATGCTGCCGAAGAGTTCTTTAAAATTGCTAGCCGAACTTACCCCAAGAAGCCTGGGGTCCCTTGCTTGGGAGATGGCCAGAAAAAACTGCACTACCTTCCATTTCCAAGTCCCTAAAAGACCGCCTGGAAGAAGAATGGAATTCTTTCACCATCCCACAGTAATTTTCCAAAGTTGGACCGCTGCCTGCAGTTGCAAGTGAGCCAGGAGACAGTTTTCTACACTCAAACAGGATTCTGAATCCTACAGAACGAGACATCTTCCTCAGGACCTTAGCCTAAGAAGGCTCTGCTTACATTAAAACACCTGGTGACCATGCGTCCAGAAAGGAAGTTAAAGATGTTTTTCCTGAATGGGTCAGATTGCAAGAACTCATCACCTCGATGGTTATATAAGCTACTGTCATTCATCCTGTGGAGGCCTGGTATTTTCTGATCAACAAAATAGTATGGTGAATAGAGAAAGCTGTAACGGAGCCCCTTATTACTTCATCAGTTTTGAAGTAATCATTATTAAACGTAATACTAGACAAAATGCCCCAAGTTTCATAAAATTCTAGGCCTCGTGTGACCTGTCTTTGAGTTGGGAACACCTGCAGCAGCTCACATGCTGTTTGGGGCCTCCTTTTGAGCAGCAGGCATGGTTATTTAGAAACATAGGTGAACCAGACGATAGCAATGTGTGGACGCACAGCCCTGATAGCAGAACTTCCTGCAGCTAAGTATCTTCATTTGTGACACAAGCATCCTAGACCCTAACATTAATCCCCAGCATTAAAGTTACCCGGTGACCTTGTTTTTTACCTGTTGCCCATTTCTAGTCCAAAGGGAGAATGCGGTGCAGACTTGTCGATATGCAGGTGCTGTCTTGTTGACAGAAGTCGCCGTTGGGTCTTCCATTAGTCTGAAGGCGATTTTCAAAGTGGAGCTATGCTGGCAGTTCAGAGTGCCCAGTTTCCTGAGGTCATAAGGAAAGAGCTTGCCAAGAGTTCATAGTTTGTTTTGTTGAAAAACCTTTAAAAACTGGTAGGATTTATCAGTAGACTACTGAAAACAGTAGAAATATTTTTATTTCTTAACAATTTTGCACTTCTAACTTCAAAACAAATTTGTATTAGACTGTTCAGGAGGCTGTGACTTGAAAAATTTCATATCCTGGGGAGGTTTTTTTTTGCTTGTGTACTCCATATTTAAAATATTTACTAGGTAATACATATCCTCCATTCATTAGTGCATTGTAGACCAATTTAACAGATTCGTGTCCAGAGAATTCTTCTAAGTTTAGTAAGTAAACTAAAAGTTTTATTTTTTAATATTTAGTGCTTAATCTCTGCCTCATATTGTTTGATAGCCCCTTGGATATTTTCACTCACTTCTGTGGGCTTTTAGAAAATAAGCAATAAAATAAACAAAAGAAATCTTAGACCATTGTATTGTTTTAATATGTGTTCTCAGAGTTTGTTTTGTCTTTTGTCTTTTTTGATGTCAAAATAGATGAACTTATCTGTGTCTGGATTGTAAACCATTACCATAGTTTTATTCATTTCTTTGTTTTAGTAATTTATTTTAACTTTATTTTATGTGCATTGGTGTGAAGGTGTCATATCTCCTGGAATTAAAAGTTACAGACAGGTGCGAGCTGCCATATGGGTGCTGGGAATGGAACCCGGGTCCTCTGGAAGAGGAGCCAGTGCTCTTAACCATTGAGCCATCTCTCCAGCCCCCATAGTTTCCATTTTTGTTAATGAACAAGTGTGTAAAATTATCTCTGTAGTAATTTAAATACATGAAATTACCCAGGAATGCTTATCCAAGGAATTAAAAGACTCCCATGTGTGCCTTAAGTTAAATGTGTGTTGTTATATTTCTGATAAACCAGAAGGGCGTCTGGTATTCCTTCCAGGATCCCATAAATTAAAGGGCAAAGATGCCAAGAGGCAGACTGGTTTAAGGACCTCCTGCTTCCACCCTCCCCCCTAAATCCAGTCAAGGAGTGGATTGTGTTAAAATGAGTAGGCACTGCAATGTATGAGAGGCTGGGACTGACTGAAGTGGGCACTTGAGAAATCACTGGGTTCTCCGTAGGACCAGGGGCTGCAGATGTAATGGGAGGCCACAGGGCTCTCTTCCTTCAATCATCATCCCCTTGAGGATCACTTCAGCACTTCTCAAAGACTCATCTGTGTTGCTGGGTGGTTTTAAGTGTAGATGGGAACACATTTTTGTCTTAAAATTATTTATTCTACAGGGCATCATGGAAAAATCCCTGTAACTAGCAAGTCAAATACTCAAGTTCATATTGCATGGATGGTATTGGACAGGACAGTAAAATATTATATTATATTTCCTTTATTTTGTTTTGTTTTGTTTGTTTGTTTCGTTTTTGGGGGGCAGGATTTCTCTGTGTAACCTTGGCTGTCCTGGAATTCCCTGTGTAGACCAGGTTGGTTTTGAACTCACAGAGATCCACCTGCTTCTGCCTCTCGAGTGCTGGAGTTAAAGACGTGCACCACCACTGTCCAGCTGAATCTGATTGCTTTTCAAACTTATAAACTATTGACCAAAAGACAGGGTGGACCCCCAAGAAAAAGGGCGTATGATGCTATTGCTGTTAATTCTGACAATAATTCCCTGTGGTGGTTTTATAAGGAGGAGGGAGAATACTTACACACACTTAGTAGACTGCTCTTGATCATCGCAGTTTCTTAGACTGCTTTCATGTCCTTTCAATGTCATTAGTAAAGTAGTCAATAGAGGTAGAATGCCCATCGGGAGGCAGAGTTGTCTTTGGGTTGCTAGTGCTGTGATGAAACACCATGGCAAAAGCAACTTGAGGAGGAAAGGTTTTTTTTTTTTTTTTTTTTTTTTGGCTTTCATTTTCACATTACTGTTTATCATCAAAGGAAGGTCAGGACAGGAACTTAAACATAAACTTAAACGCAGTTACTGTTCTGCCCCATCCTGTAGCCTTTTGGACCCAAATAAACACACAGAGGCTTATATTAATTTCAGACTGTTTGGCCAATGGCTTAGGCTTTTTTACTAACTAGCTCTCTCCTAATTATTAACCCATAACTATTAATCTATGCATTTCTACATGGCCTTATCTTTATTGGAGAATGCCTGGCATCCTATCTTCCCAGTCGTTACATGGTGTCTCCTGGCAGCCTCTCTCTGCATCCTCTCACCAGAATTCTCCTGGTCTCATAGCTCCACCTATACTTCTGCCTGGCTACTGGCCAATCAGCATTTTATTCATCAACCAATAAGAGAAAGGTATATACAGAAGGACACTCCCCCATTCGCAGGAACCTGGAGGCAGGAGATGATGCAGAGACCATGGAGGGGCGTTGCTTGCTGGTTTGCTCCTCTTCACTTGTTCAACTTGCTTTCTTTCAGAACTCAAGACCACCATCCCTGGCATGGCCCACCCACAGTGGACTGGGCACTTCTCCACCAATTGCTAATTAAGAAAATGCCCTACAGGTTTGCCTACCACCTGATCTTAACAGGGGCATTCTCTTAATTAAGGTTCCCTCCTTTCAGGTGACTTTAGCTTGCGTCAAAACTATCCTAGACAGTTCTGATGTCAGCGAAGAGCAGCAGCAGCAACACAGTAGATGAGCCTGGCAGCAAGATGCTAACAGAGATGAACTTGTCAACACATGAAAGCAAGCATGCAGAAAACAAAACTCCTCACCCTTGGTTTTTGTTATGTCTAGGCTAACACTGGAAGTCACTGTCCACATTCAAGGTGGGTCTTTCCACCACCCAGAGGCTTGTCTCTTAGTGGAGTCCAGATCTATGCAAGTGGATAACCAAGGTTCATGATTATACATACCATTTTAATGTTTTTTTTTTTTTTCTGAAATCTTCCTCCTCCACCTCCTTCTGTGAAATGGTCTTCACAATAAGCATCCTTTCTTTAGTTGCAAAATTAAACTTAGGTTTCTCTAGGCTTTATCTTTTTAAAGGCAGTCATTTTGGGAAATTTTGCATTGGCAGCAGCAGAAACTGCATTGATTTGCTTAGTGATCACAAATGGATCGTGACACAAACCTGGCTTACTTTCCATTGGATTAATGTATTCGTTCATTTCCTAGATCACTTTCCATTAGTGATGTCACAAGAAAGTGACTGAATTTGAATAAGCTGCATGGAAAGGCATATAATGTTGTACTTTGCAAATGACTTCCTTGTACAGAATGAAAGTGGCCAGACACTGTTTTTGCTGTGTATAATGTTCCAACAAAAGTTATTAACTTCCAGGGTAAGCCTCCGTCTTCTGTTTGACACACTACAAATGAATACTTGGATTCCCAGTTTTCAGATTACTTAATGTATGCTTTTGGAACACTGGCTGGCTTATGGAGAACTGAGTCTTGGCTTGCGCCTCACTCTTTGATTGCTTTTCAGTTAAATGGGGTTTATTTGCTATCATTTCTATTCTGTATTCTGAGGATTTATTATGATTGAATTTAGAGGGAACACTATAGTAAACACAGAATAAAGTTAAGACATTTAAAATCAAGATGGCACAGATCCATAGTTCATCACTTCTTCCAATAATTTTTATTGTGTGCGCTCAAAGATGATCCGTAGGCCATAATGCTAAGATTTCTTTATTCAGATAAACACCAGCCCAAACGCAAGCCAGAGCGTGCCCAGAGGCCGCAAGCTAGCATGGTCAGAGAGAGGGGGTCTCCATGTGTTTTCGGCCTCTTAAGAATTGTCTCCTAAGAGACAATTCTTCGACCTCCCCTGACCACGCCCTCATGGGCGTGGCCAGGCACACCTGTAGGAGCTACTAGGAGGCAGGGCTACAGTGTCTTCTTACAAATTTTTGTTCTCAAAATTATTTTATTTATGTGCATGTGAGTTTCTGAGTGCATGTATGTACACTACATGCATGTGTGAGCCCAAGAACATCAGAAGAAGATAATGGATCATGTGGGACCAGGGTTACTGGTGGTTGTGAGCCACCATGTGGGTGCTGGGAACCGGGTCCTCTGCAAGAGCAGTCAGTGATGTTAACCACTGAGCCATCTCTCTAGCCCAGTTTAACACTTTAAAAAAACAACAACAAACTGCTGGGTGGTGGTGATACTCGCCTTTAATCCCAGGACTAGGGAGGCAGAGGCAGACATATCTCTGTGAGTTCAAGGCCAGCCTGGTCTACATCGATAATTCCAGGACAGCCAGAGCTGTTACACAGAGAAACCCTGTCTTGAAAAACCACCAAACCAACCAACCCAAACAATCAAACCAAACAATTATAGTCCTTAGGGAGCAATTTACTTTAAAAATTCTCCAGAATTAGCTACAAGGAATGTGTGTCGACATAACTGAACTTGATCCTGTGTCTTTGGTGATGCGTGGTTAGCATTTGAAGCAATCTAATCAGGAATCTACTTCCAAAGCATAGTTGTTGAATCATTTCAATTATCCTTATCAAGATGCTCAGTTCTAAGTGGGGCATCTTTATCAACATTTCCCACCATGGTGCAGGGAACATAGCAGTAGAGGAGGCAGACAGAATGTAAGAGCTGAAGCTGTGAGGTTCTGTCTTCTGGACTTCACATGGCTGTTGCTATGGGTCGCATGGGATCATGCCAGCCAAAACTCTGGCACAGGTAGGGGAGGTACTCACCGGGTCCCAGCCCTTACTGAGGTGCTTTTGACATGGTGAGGGAGGAAGAATCAAAGAATGTGTTTGCTGGTAGGTTCCCCGTGCTCCAGTCAGTGACCTCATAACCATGTGCGTTTTATGGGGCAGCACTAATGGACATGATGGGTTAGAAAAAGAGAAAGAATTACGGAATCGGGAGAGGATTGTGTTGGGCATGCTGGCTAGTTTTGTGTAACTTGTTACAAGCTAGTCATTTGGGAAGAGGGAAACTCAACTCAGAAAGTGGTCCCACCACCAGGTTGGTCTGTGGGGTGTTTTCTTGATTGATGGTTGATGTGAGAGTGCCCTGTGCCTGGTGCCACTCTTGGGCTTGAGGTCCTGGGTGCTGTAAGAAAGCAAGCAGAACAAGCCAGTAAGCAGTGTTCCACCATGGGCCCTGTGCCAGTCAGTTCCTGCCTCCAGTTCCTGACTTGAGTTCCTGCCCTGACTTCCCACAATGCTAGATTACAAGCTGTCAGATGAAATCAATTCCAAGTCACTTTTGGTCATGGTGTTTTATTACAGCAATAGAAACACTAACTAAGATGGGCGGAAGGGTCACAGAGAAGCTGGATCAGGGATGGGAGTGAGAGGCAGATATAGTCATATTTCATTGTATACAGTGGTGGGTTATTTTGGGCGTGGGTGGGTCAAAGCCTATGTAGCCCTGGCTTTCTTGGAACTTGCTGTGTAGATCAGGTGGTTCCCAAACTCAGACATGCGTCTGTCTTCACCTTCCAATAATGGATTAAAGGTGTGTGCCACCATGCCTGGGTACACGGTTCATAACAGAGAAAAACTACTTATACCTCCAAATTCAATAGTTGTGTCAAGTATGTTAGGATCATTTTCAAGTTGTAGGATGAGTAGTATCGTTAGTACCGTGATTGGCTAACGAGACTGTTCTCCATCATCTTTCCTCGAAGAAGCTGTTAAGAATGTGTGAGATCCTGCAATGCTCAGGCTCCGTTTCACTTGTCAACTTCACACATCTGTCTCTATGTCCTCAGATCTTGTTATCAGAATATGGTCTGCCCAGGATTGAGAATTTCAAGTTTAAACTTGTAATACTGTGGGCACAAAAGCAGAATGGAAACTTCCCTCGGATTGCAGGCAGCAAATATGTCATGTCTAACTAATAAATGCTTCATGCATAGGAAAATTTGGAGGAAGACTTGTTTCATTTCAACATGACACCTGGTTTTAAGAATATAGAGGAAATACACAGCCTTCATTTCCTCACTGATGATCATTGGTGTTTATTAAATGCCCAGGCTTTGCTGGAAGGTCACATTGGCTAAGATCAATTTTTATCCCATTTAAAAATTACGCAAAATTCCACTTTTAGCTGGTTGTATGTGTGCATCTGTGTGTGCACATGTATGTTTGCACTTGTGTGTGTGAACACCAGAGGTTGATGTTGGGTGTCTTCTTCAATTCATCTCCACTTTATTTTTTTGAGACAATCTTTCTCAGAATCTGGTGCTAGTGGATTTGGCTAGACAAGCTGGCCAGCAAGTCAGGCTCAGCCCTTAAGAACACTGACTGTTCTTCCAGATGATCTGGGTTCAGTTCCCAGCACCCACTTGGCAGCTCACAACTGTCTGTAACTCCGGGATCCAACACTCTCACACAGACATACATACAGGCAAGACACTGATTAAATACAAATAAATAAATAAAAATCTTCCCTTGTCTCCTCCCCAGCACTAGGCTTAGCAGTGCACCGCTGTACCTGGATTTCATGTAGGTCTCAGGGATCCAACTCACCTTGTCAAGTTGGTGCAGCAAACATTTTATCAAAGTAGACCATCTCTCCAGCCCCTTAGTATTTGAAACAGGTTCTCACTATGTAGCTTCAGTTCACTTTAAACTTGCTATGTAGTTAAAAATGCCTTTGCACTTTGCATTCTTCCTCCTCCTGCCTCAGTCTCCTGAATGCCGGGTGCATGCTATCACACCTGGTTAAAAAAAAATATGAAAAAAACGGAACCAAACCAAGCCAGCAACTCTAACACTAGAAATTGTATTGCAAGCTTTTATAGCAATTTGGGAGGTTTCATTCTTTCTTTATGGGCAGATTTGAAGTTTGTATATATTACTTGATATCCTAACTGCAAAATTTTGCTAGAGGGCTATGAACTCAAATGCCCTTCTGAGTCTATGAATAGGGACAGTCGATCCAAAGGAGGATAATTTTCTTTATCCCAATGGAAAAAGTTTTGTCATGTATAAAACATTTTATTTTGTCAGCTCTTTTATTTTTTCCCCTTGAGTAGAGCCCAGTGCAACATCTGTGTCAGTTTTTCTCAGTTTTGAAATGGTAACTACTGGGGCTGATGAGTTGGCTCAGCTGTTAAAAGCACCTATTAACCTTGCAAAGGATCTGAGTCTGGATCTGGTTCTTTGTTTCCATGTCAGCTAGTTCATAACCCCTTATAACCCCAGCTCCAGGAGATCCAACATTCTCTTCTTGCCATAGTGACCACCACCACCTACACCCCCGACACATGCACATAATCAAAAACAACAAAAGAAAAAAATTAAAACTGTTGACTAATAGACTAAAAATTAAAAGTAAAAACATCGTACAAACCAAAGATCTATATATGAAACAATAGACTAGTGCAATTTCACAGGCTCCAAAGATTTTGTTCCTACGATGAATCCGAGAACATCATTTTTATGAAATGGTATATTTAATTGGGTAGGCATAGAAAAGTTGGTCATCTTTCGTCTATTTCTGGACATTTAGAGGTTGTCCCTAATTTTCTCTAAAATGAGCATCTTCAAACATTCTGCTTTGTCTAGTGCTTTTAATGGGGCTACAGAGTCAGAGGGCATAAATATTTAAATCATTCTTTACACAGATGATAATTAGTCTCCCAAAGACTTATTTGTGCTATCACCTAGCAGGGATGTATGAGGATAGAGTTTCTTACCCCTCTTCCCCCCAAAAAACAGGGTTTCTCTGTGTAACAGCCCTAGCTGTCCTGGAACTAGCTCTGTAGACCAGGCTGGCCTCAAACTCACAAGAGATCGCCAACCTCTACCTCCCGATTGTTGAGATTTAAGGTGTGCACCACCACTACCCAGCCTGAATTTCCCACCTTTTTATTACTGGAAACTTAGAAAATGGAAAACACTTGAAAAAAAGATAGTTTGTTATTGATTTGAATTTCTGTTTATTAATTGGGTTGAACATTACCCCACATGCTTATTCGCTGCTTTTATTTCTTTTGTGATTTGTCTTTGTTTCCTTTATCTCTTGTCCACAGGCTAAACCCTTTGTTTGAAATTCTAACAGTGCCAGTCTATGCAGCAACCAGGTATAAATAAACATCAACACCTGCTCCCTGTTTACAACATCTGCTTTCTGGAGCCTTTGTTTTCCTCTTGGTTGTCAGCTTTTACCCACACAGCAGCATTCAGAACAGCGGCAAAATGAACCCAAAGTCACCTTTCAGTAGCCTTTGATAGTGGCCCAGTCTCTTTAACTCATGTTCAGTGGCAAAATTTTCAAGGACTAATTTACCAGAGTACATGGATTAAAAACCCAACTCACACTTTTCCTGTACCTTAAAAGAAACCAGGAGAGAGAAATTGGTAAGGGAGAATGGATTTATTTTCTGTTTGGCCAAAACTGGTTCTCAACCTTTCTAATGCTGCAACCTTTTTAATACATGTTCCTTCTGTTGTGGTGACCCTCAGCTATAAGATTATTTTCATTGCTACTTCATAATTATAATTTTGCTGCTGCTATGAATCCTAATGTAAACATCTGTGTTTTCTGATGGTCTTAGGTGACCCCTGTGGAAAGGTTGTTTGACCCCAAAGGGGTCACCAGTTGAGAACCACTGGGCTAAAACATTGTTTCAGTTTCAGTCGTTTTGATAGCTGAATGGAGGGAGGGGTGCAGTGTCTCTCCTGCCATGAGAGCTACATTAGACTGTTCGAGTTTTGCGTTTATATTTTATGATTAGTTGCTGGGTTTTCACTTATGAATTACCTTCAGTCTAAAAATCTATGTCTTAATGGTGTGCATTTTGAGATTTCACAGTCAGGATTCCAGAGCCCAGATGGATCTTATATGCCATAAGTTATTTCTCTCACTGCTGGGTCAAGCACCCTACAAAAGCAATTTAAGGAAGGGTGCCTTCATTGTGGCATAGGAGTTGAGATTTTAGTCCATCCTGGTGGGGAAGCATGGTGGCAGGAGTGTGAGGTGGCTGCTGGCATCAGAGTCTGCTGGCAACTGATCACATCTGCAGCAGGAAGCAGAGAGAGAGATGAATGTTGGTGCTCCATTCACTTTCTCATTTTTTTTTTTCCTTTTTATTCAATTCAGTCTGAGATAAAAGCCCAGGAGACCCTGCAACTCACACTCAACTTCCCTCTTCAGTTAAAGCCCTGTAGCTATGCCCACAGGTATTTCTTCTAGGTGGTTCTAAGTCCAGTCAAGTTGACAGTGGGGATTAATTACTACATATGTCATATATTCCAAACTATTCATTTTGCTAATGTGGACCTGGCCCAGAGGTTACTTCTCCAAATCCAAATAGTTAATAAACAACTGCAGCATATTTTATTATTGATGACTTCCATCTCTGTAGCGAAATATTTGCTACAGTGGCTGTGCCTTTTGGGCATGATTACAGGTGACAGGATAAAGGGGGAAGATTGGAAATCGGGCCCCTTCGGGTGGAGGCAGAGTCTGCGTCCTTGGAGCAGGAGCGCTGCGACAGTCACTTGTTTTCTGTGTAAGTTCTTTTCCCCAAATAAACTCCATTTCATTTATACTGGGTCTGGTGAATCCTGATTTCCACGCCTACACATCTCAAGTCTTTTTTTTTTCTCTTCATCATGCTGTCCTCTCCTGATGCCACAGCATGTCTTTGCTACATTTTATAAGTTGATCCCGCTATGTAATAATACTTCAAGTAATGAATAAGTATATTTCTGCTATATTCATGTCAGAAATCTATTACAGGAAAATAGTGGCTCCATCGGTGGCCTCTGAGTAAACCAGGGTTCCCAAGCTTTTAGAAGGAGTTTAAAGGTAGAGGTGTGGAAATCCATAGTGAGTTGTGATGGAGTTGGAGAAATTCTGTTTTCTGTCTGCTTTTGAAGCTTTATAGCACCCTCTAAGCAGCCTTGTCTTGATAAAGTTGGTTTAACACATAAAGACAAGGTTAGAAGACACCCAAATTTAATGCTGAAATGTTGCCACAGAAATTGCAAGCTCCTCTGAGCATTCTGTGGACCTCGATCAAAAGTCAGAAGCCAAGGATGCAGACAAGGGTGCAGCAGACAGGGGTGAGAACAGAATCTCCAACCTGCATCCCTGGGCTCTCAGATGAATGGTGTTGTATAAAATTGGGGAATTTGCATAACCTTTAGTGACCAATTTCTTCAGCCATCAAAGAGGGAAGAAAGTCTGAAGGGAATACTGCAGGAAATATATAGTCTGTGGGGGCATGTATATGTGTATAAGGCAGCAGTTGTCAACACCTGAACGCACATGTACACACACACACACACACACACACACACACACACACACACACACACACACAGGAGAAGGCTGTCTGGAGCAGTGCTAGACTAAGAATGATAACACATCAATTTGTCAAGTGAGTTTCAGGGATTCCTATTCATTTTTATGTTCTCTGATAAACCACAAAATTTCAACTATGAAGGATAGTTTCTAGTTATTTAGTTTAGATTTAGAAGATAGACTATTTTCACAGGGAAGTTCTTTTTTTAAAAAACATTTATTTTATGTGCATTGGGATTTTGCTTGTGTGTATGTTTGTGTGAGTGTGTCGGATCCTCTGGAACTGGAGTTACAGACAGTTGTGAGCTGCCATTTGGGTGCTGGGAATTGAACCCAGGACCTCTGGAAGTGTTCTTAACTGCTGAGCCATCTCTTCAGCCCCTGGGGAAGTTAGTTTTAAATACCCAGCTTGGGATTCAGGTAGTTTTAGGTTGTTGGTGATACTCCGTAAATGAAAACATGAATGAATGAATAATTACAGAGAAAATCTCATCACACCATGCTTTAGGAACATGTCATAGACTAGACCGAAAAGCTAGACTGTTAGAGGGATGTACTTGGACTCTCCTTGAGAATTTTACGGTATTGCTGCTAGGTGAACAGTCCTTAGGAGGAGCCAGGAAGGTCTACAGTCTCCCAGAAGAGTGGCAAAGGTTTTTGTTTTAAAAATAGCTTTGTAAGCCAGGTGGTGGTGGCACACTCCTTTAATCCCAGCACTCAGGAGGCAGAGGCAGGCAGATCTCTGTGAGTTCAAGGCTAGCCTGTCTACAAAGCTACCCAGAGAAACCCTGTTTCAGAAAATAAAAATAAAAATTACTTCATTTAGCTGGGCAAGGTGGTGCACACCTTTGATCCCAGCACTCGGCAGGCAGAGGCAAGGGGATCTCTGTGAGTTCCAAGACAGCCAAAGTTATAGATAGAGACCTTGTCTCAAACAAACAAACAAATCAAAAAACCCCCAGCACTTCCCCCACATCCTTAGTGTGTGTGTGTGTGTGTGTGTGACTGCATGCTGTGGCACACACATGGAGGTCAGGGAACCTGTGGGTTCCTGTCCAGTCCTCCTACCATGTTGAGTCCTGATGACTCAGGTCATCAGGCTTGGTGGTAGGCACCTTGACCTTTGAACCCTCTCTCTGGCTCAAAGGCATTTCTTAAAGGATCTGACAGAATACTCACTGAGAGATGGTTCTCTCAGCAAAGAGGTAAGCATGTGAGCGCATACCCTATGTGAGTGCTCAAGACACCGGAAGGTTGTCTTCTCATGGGAGACACTGCAGAGCAGCCTGATGTGTGTAGCCTTTGTGTTACCTAAGCCGAATCTCCACGTACACCACAGTACTGTGTATGTATCATTCTCCCAGTGCCTCTCTGTCAATTGTCACCCAAACAAGTCAGATTCTGAAGCCAGACCCTGGGAGGTCCTAGGACTTCAGCAAAGAAGGAGGTGCTGGGTGTGGCCTGAGGAGAGTAAAGATGAAGATGAGGCATAGAAGGGGATGAGACAGCAAAAGTGAGTAAAAGGGTGGTGGGGGATGGGACAGGTTGTAGAAGGGTTGTGGAAGGCCTAGTAACTGGGTGCCTAGTTTTCTATATAAAGTTCCTTTCAACAAAACAGATACCCCTTATCAGTATCATCTGTTTGAACATTATCATTGCAAATATTTCATTTCCTCCCTCTCCAAATCAGTGGTAAGATTAGGGTATACCTTAGTACAAGAGTACTTGCCTAGCATGTATGATGCGATGCCCTAGGTTCACCTCACAGTACCACAAAAAGTTAATTTTTTGTTTGTTTGTTTTTTCGAGATAGGGTTTCTCTGTGTAGCTTTGGAGCCTATCCTGGCACTTGCTCTGTAGACCAGGCTGGCCTCGAACTCACAGAGATCCGCCTGCCTCTGCCTCCCAAGTGCTGGGATTAAAGGCATGTGCCATCAACGCTCCGCTTTAAATTTTTTCCTCTAACAATCATTGTCATACACTGTATTTGTAGCATTAGTAGGTAATTAAATAGTTTTTACTTTAAATAGTTCTCTTCAGGATTCCCTATTCACCAGAGAGTTAAGAATAAGGAGGAAGGTTGAAAGCAAATCCAGAATTGCTTTTTAAAAAATGGATGCCATCTAAATTTTACTACGTTAAAAAATACCTAAAGGACACAGTCAGCAAGGCAAAATGGCAGCCCACAGAATAGGAAAAGATATTCATCAGCTCCACATCCGACAGAGAACTGATCTCCAAAATTTACAAAGAACTCAAGAAGCTAGTCTCCAAAACACCAAACAATCCAATTAAAAAGTGGGTTCTAAAGCTAAAATAGATAATTCTCAATAAAGGAATCTAAAATGGCTAATAAACACTTAAGAAAGTGTTCAACATCCTTAGCCATCAGAGAAATGCAAATCAAAATAACTCTGAGATACCATCTTACTCCTGTCAAAATGGCTAAAATAAAAAACACCAATGACAGCTTATGCTGGAGAGGATGTGGAGAAAGAGGAACACTCCTCCACTGCTGGTGGGAGTGCCAACTTGTAAAGCCACTTTGGAAATCAGTATGTCAATTACTCAGGAAAATGGGAATCAGTCTACCACAAGATCCAGCAATTCCACTCTTAGGCATATACCCAAAAGAAGCACATTCATACAACAAGGACATCTGTTCAACTATGTTCATAGCAGCATTATTTGTAATAGCCAGAACCTGGAAGCAACCTAGATGCCCCTCAACTGAAGAATGAATGGGGAAAATGAGGTACATTTACACAATGGAGTACTACTCAGTGGGGAAAAAAACAATTGAATCTTGATATTCACAGGCAAATGGATGGAACTAGAAGAAACCATCCTGAGTGAGGTAACCCAGTCACAAAAAGACAAACATGGTATGTACTCACTCATATATGGATTTTAGACATAGAGCAAAGGATTACCAGCCTACAGTCTACACCACCAGAGAAGCTAGGAAGCAAGGAGGACTCTAAGAGAGAGAGATATGGTCCCTGGGAGAAGGGGAAAGGGACAAGATCTCCTGAGCAAATTGGGAGCATGAGGGGAGGGGAGAGGGAGCTAGGAGAATGAGAAGGGGACAAGAGGAGTGGTGAGGAGGACATGAGGGAGCAGGAAGGTTGAGTTGGGGAAGAATAGAGTAGAGCAAGATAAGAGATACCAAAATAGAGGGAGACATTATAGGTTTAAAGAGAAATCAGGCACTAGGGAAGTATCTGGAGATCTACAAAGATGACACCAACTAACACTCTAAGCAACAGAGGAGAGGCTACCTTAAATGCCCTCCCCTGATAATGAGATTGATGACTAATTTATATGCCATCCTATAGCGTTCATCCAGCAGCTGGTGGGAGTAGAAGCAGACACCCACAGCTAGACACTGAACTGAACTGGAATCCAGTTGCAGAGAAGGAGGAGTGATGAGCAAAGGATCCAGACCAGGCTGGTGAAACCCACAGAAGCAGCTGACCTGAACAAGGGGGAGCCCTTGGTCCCCAGACTGATAGCTGGGAAACCAGCATGACACCCATGAACCTGGGTGTCAGTGAGGAGACCTCTGAAATCTATGGGGCCTCTTGTAGTGGATCAGTACTTATTGCTACTATAGGAATGGACTTTAGGAGCCCATTCCACACAGAGGGGTACTCCCTGAGTCTAGCCACACGGGGTGGGCCTAGGCCCTATCCCAAAGGATATGACAGACTCTGAAGACCACCTATGGAAAGCCTCACCCTCCCTGGGGAGCAGAAAGGGTATGAGCTAGGTAGGGTGGGGGTGCAGAGGAGGAGGAGAAGCAGAGGGAACTGGGATTGACATGTAAGACAATCTTGTTTCTAATTCAAATAAAAATGGAGAAAAAATTAAAAAACAAACAAACCCATGGAAAGCCTCCAAATTTGCTTAGCACATAGCTTCATCCTTAGGCGTGGCTGAGGTGGGGCTGCATGGGAGCATTCAGGCTGTGTGGCGCTCCGTCTCTCCGGAACAATCTGTGTCCTTATCTGTGAACATCTGTAGAAGCAGCAACATAAGGGCTGAAGTGAACACGCATGGGGAGCTCAGGCGGTTGACAAATGAAACTGATTTGCATTTACAATAAATAAAAGATTCTCCATGCATACGGAAGAACTGTGCAGGATTCTGATTGAACACTAGATGTCGCTGTTGACTCATTCTGGTGTCTGTCAAGACCAACCTTCCTCGTTAAATTTACTACAGGGCATATTTCTTTCCTCCCTTCCTTTCTTCCCTTCTTTTCTCTTCCCTTTTCCCTCCTTCCTTCTCTTTCTTTTTCTCTATTTCAATTTTCTTTTTATTTATTTTTAATATATAATACTTTTTATTTTTGAAATATAATTACATCTTTCCCCCATCCCTTTTCCTCCCCTGAATACCCCTTCCCCATATACTCCTTTAACTCTCTCAAATTTATGGCTTATTTTTAAAAATTCTTTTATGTGTATGTATGTATTTGTATGCATATGTATCGATTTCTAAATATTTGACTACAAAAAGCTAACTCTGTAAATGTTACTAGTAAATATATGTGCATAATAGATATTATATATACACATATATATGTGTATATGTATATATATAAACAGTATGTATATAATTTGGGGGCTGACCTTTAGGTATTGCATAACCAATTGGAGGGCTCTTCCCTGGAGAAGACTGCTTTTCACACCCTCAGAATTCCTTAGCTGCCTGCAGTTCTCTGCTCAGGGTTGGAGGCTCATGAGACTTCCCCCTTCCAGGTTAGCCTGACTGTTGCTCACATCCTGTTCAGATCTTGGTTGGGCAGCCACATGGATGAGACTTCATGGGTGCAGCCTCTCTGATATTTCTATAAGACTCAGTCTGACAGCAAACTTCCCTTTCCTCTGCCTCTTCCAATCTCTCCCTTTTCTTCGGAGATGATCCCTGAGACTTGGGCCAGGAGTTGTGTTGTAGGTGTATCAGATGGGACTGGATACCACATAATCTCTTGTTCCCTGCATTTTGATCAGCTGTGGTTTTCTCCAACAGTATCTGTCTATTGCAAAAAGTAGTTTCTTCGAAGAGGGGTGAGGACTCCACTTAACTGTGGGTGTGTCTTTGTTAGAGTCTTCTCTTGCTGTAAGGAGACACCATGGCCACTGAAATTCTTATAAAGAAAAACGATTAATTGGGGTGTTTCTCTTACAGTTTCAGAGGTCCAGCCCATTATCATCAGGATGGGGGAGCACGGTGGCATACACGCAGATGTGGTGTTGCATCTTGACTCTGAGGCAACAGGAAGTCAACTGACGGTCACACTGAGTGAAGCTTGAGAAAAGAGACCTCAAAGCCTGCCCCACAGTGACACACTTCCTCCAACAAGGCCACACTGCCACAGTGCCACCCCTTTTGGGTCCATTTTCTTTCAAACCACCACAGGATATAAGGATAAATATTTAGAATGTAGTTAGAAACTATGCCAGTTTAGTAAAGTGCTGGTTGCAGGTTCTCCTCCAAGATCCACGACTTCACTAATCTGGGTAGTGGGCTAGTTTTCTAGTGCCAGACAAGACTTCTTGTTTGTTGACCAGACCCGAAGTCCAGTTAGAGAGCTATTGTTTATTGCCAAGGTATGCTAGCTACCATGGTACCCTAGGGTTATAGTGCTGTGCCCATCATTGTTGTAGTTCATAGGCATCGTAGCTGGGTAGGACTGTTGGTTGCTTTCCTCCATTGGAAGCTTGAATGGAACATTCTGGTACCATGAAAACTAGTCCTCAGGTAGGAGGCATTCGGGACAGTTCCAGGTCGGGGGGCCTCTAGGCCCTGTTTCTGAAGTGCATGGTATTGTTTTCAGCAATATGGACTTAACCTTCTACCTCTGGGGAGCAACCAAGGGCAACAGCAATCACTTACCACATTTTGGGAATCTCCTGGAAGGCCCTGACCAGCAACTCAAAAAGGAAGTCTCATGCCTGGCGTTGGGGTTTTTGTTGGCTAGTCAGTCCATAGCTCTTGGGGGGAGCATTGTTGAGTCCAGATGAGAAATTTTCATTTAACCCATATGTATATGTAGACTTAAATGTATTAAATACAATTTTCAGTAGGTAGATAATAATATGCCTTATGACTTTTTCAGACATCCTTACTATTGTTATTATAATTTACTTATTCTTGAGAATTTCACACATTTATGCAATGAAATATGATAATGTCCACTACCCACTTCCCGCCTTCATCTTCTTGCTCTCCATACCCCTCCCCCAAGGACAACTTTTCTAAAAGCTCGAGTTAAAATACACATCTCTGTTCTTCTTAATTGACTTAGTTTAAAATTTTTGCGTTAGATTTCAAAGGTTATCTCTTTCTGGGGAACACTTGTTAACTGACAGTAAGTAGAAAGATGGATGGTCAGGGAGGTTTTCCTGAAGGTGAATGTGTCAGATGTTTATAATTGTGAATACTTCTGGATGTCTTTAGTTTATGCTCATTAAAAAAAACTCAAGCTGCTCTGGGCTAGTTTGTCTATTTCTTTTATTTTTTAAATTTAATTTATTTATAAGAATTTATGATAATTATTTAATTTATTTGACTTAATTTATTAAGTTAATTAATTTGATCTATTTCATTTTTACCTGTATGTATATATGTATGTGCATATGTGTACATATGTGTGTAGGTGCCCACAGAATCCAGAAGAGGGCATCAGATCTCCTGCAGCAGGAGTCATAGGTGTTGTGAGATGCCAGATGAGGGTTCTGTAACTGAACTCAGGTCCTCTGGAAGAGTAGCAAGTGCCTTCAGCTGCTGAGCCATCTGTCAGAGCTTGTTTGTTTGGTCTGTAGCATATTCAATTTCTGGTACGATGTTTTCGTTGTCATTTTGTTTTTCAAGACAAGGCTTCTCTGTGTCGCCCTGGCTGTTCTGGAACTCACTCTGTAGACTAGGCTGGCCTCGAACTCAGAGATCCACCTGCCTCTGTCTCCTGAGTGCTTGGATTTAAGGCATGTGCTGCTATGCTTGATTTATTTATTTATGTATTTATTTATTTTGAGATAAGATTTCTCTGTGTAGCGTTGGGTCTCCTGGAACTCACTCTGTAGACCAGGCCAGCCTTGAACTCAGAAATCTACCTGCCTCTGTCTCCCAAGTGCTGGGATTAAAGAGGTTCTCTACCACCACCCAGCTTAATCTTATATTTTTAATTATTTTTTCTTCTTTTTTTACAACCTCATTCTGTAGGTCTGGAACTTGTTATGTAACCCAAATTGGTCTCGAACTTGAGGCAAAATTTTCCTGCCTCTGTCTCCCCAGTGCTGAGGTTACAGGCACCAGCCACCATACTTAGCTGGTGTGTGTGTGTGTGTGTGTGTGTGTGTGTGTGTGTGTGTGTGTGTTTTGTGTGTGCATGTGTTTAGTTCTTTGAGACAAGATCTTTCTACATGGCCTTGGCTGTCCTTGAACTTGCTCTGTAGACCAGGATGGCCTTAAACTCACAGAAATCCACTTGCTTTTGCTCCTGAATACTGTAATTAAAGGGGCACAACACTATACCTGGCCTCTGGCAAACTTTTAACAAGGAAGTTAAATACTACTCAGGTGAGCTCTATACTCACACTGATGGCTTCAGAAAGTACCAGTTTTTCCACAAGCATCTACTTGCTGCTTCTCTAAAGTTTACCATCTCTATTTCATAGGTAATAAACTTGAGGATCTGAGATCAGGCAGCTGCCTGGTTCACACAGCCAGTTACATCATCTGAATTAAATGTTTGTTTCCAAGTATGTTTTTATGGCCCGACTCTTCGTCAGCTCAATTTCTACTAGGTCTGTGTGCATAGCTGAAAGCCTATCCTTTTGAAGACTAGCCCTATATTTACATTTCAAAAGATTTTGAAAAATATCTGCAGGAATCTTTTAGAAAATAAACAAGTTGTAAGATTTGGTGGTAGCTGGGTTCATCATAGCTGTGTGCATTGTACCTGTATATATATATATAATATATATATATATATATATATATATTATATATATATATCCAGACATGTTATTCTACGAAGGAGTTCAAAGCTATACGAGTGTATGTGAGATCACTTGGAAGCTCTAAGCTGTTACACACAAGAGATGCTGTAAATGACAGAGGTGGTACAAGGTACTGTCCAGCTTGTGCTTCCAACCTGGTAATCTTCCTGTATGGATTTCCGTAGTAAGGCTGACAGTGTATTACCATGCTAGAGTATTTGCTTGGCATGTGTGAAGCCTCAGTTTTGCATTTCCCTGGACATTTTACTATGTTTAAAGAACCTAAATATTTTCTAACCAAAACCACACTGATTTTCCTCTCTGTTTGCTGCTATCTTTCAAGCTGACTGCCACTCTTGCCCATTAGATTCCTCCTGTCACAGTTGCTTACATACCTACCATCTAGCCATGGGAAGCCATCAGAGGTCCGTCTCCCTCCTCAGAGGGTGTAGTCTGAGATGACATTTTAGAAATCTTGTTAGGTCTCTTTAGCTCCTCTATTATTATTATTACTATTATTATTATTATATTAAAATGATTTACTTATTTTTATTTTTTTTCTGTGGGTTCTTGTTATGTTTATGTGAGAGTGTTGAATCCCCTGCAACAGGAGCTACAGACAGCTGTGAGCTGCCATGTGGGTGCTGGGAATTGAATCCAGGTCCTCTGGAAGAGCAACCAGTGCTCTTAACCGCTGAGCCATCTCTCCAGCCCCTCATTATTGTTATTATTTTAAAGCAAGCACTGAAGGATACAGGCCAGTTAGGATGGACTTGTTTCAGAACGCTGGTGGTTTGAATAAGAATGGCCCCCATAGACTCCTGTATTTGAATAGCCATCAGGGAGTGGCACTACTTGAGAAGGATTATGAGATATGGCTTAGTTAGACGAAGTGTGTTACTGGGGATGAACCTTGAGGTTTCAAAGGCCCAGGCCAGGCCAATCTCTTCCTCTCTCCCTCCCCCTCTCTGCTTGAGGATCAGGATATGGTTCTCAGCTACTTCTCCAGCACCACACCTGCCTGTAACCATGTTCCCTGCCATGATGACAATAATGACTCAAGTTTCTAAGACTGTAAGCCTCCAATAAAATGCCATCTTTACAAGCATTGTGTTGGTTATGGTTTCTTTCCACAACAATTGAAACAATAGAACAGAGACCAAGACAAATCCTTTGCTACGTTTCAGTCCTTAGAATTCCCTGATCCTCTGCTATGACTCAGAGACTGGTCCATCTTGGCTCTGTGGCAGAGTGCTTAGAACATTTATCTATCATATTACATTGAAATATGCTATATTCCTTTGTTTCTATCCCCCAAGACAAGAGGCCCTCATTGAGGCAAGTCCCAAATCCTTATTACCCTGTGTCCCTATGTTCTGAGTTTTTCATATTGCCTAAGTGGAGTTTTTCTTTCTTTCTCCCTACTCCCCCTTTTGAGACAGGGTTTCTCTGTGTAGCCCTGGTTGCCTTAGAACTCACTCCAGGCTAGTCTTGAACTCAGAGATAGGCCTGCTTCTGCCTCTTGGGATTAAAGGTGTGTGCCACTATGCCCAGCTGTAGGGAGTTTTTCAGCTTCAACTTCAAGTCAAAACATCTTTGGAGTCACATAGTCTCCTGCTAGGTATTTGGAGTCAGACTCTTGAAACAGTGTGACCCAGCCTGATGCAGGGATGGCAGTTGTACATCCTCGTTCCTTAGGACATCTCTTTGAAAATACCACCCCCACCCCATGCTCTAATTGTCTATTTCCTTATGCTGGCTTAGTGAACATGCACATAACCTGTCCCAAGGATGGCCAAAGTGATTCATTCTCCAATGCTCTGTGTTTTTCTATAAAAGTAAAAGTTTTAAAAGAATATACATGGGTTGACAGCTTCTTTGAGTCTTGACTTGGGAAAAGTGATCCAAGGACTCAGGCATCTGATTTTGGAAAACCATCCAACGTTTGGACAGAGAACCATGCCCAGAAAAATGTCTCTTTCATGCTTATTATTTGCAGACAAAGCCGAACAAATTTATAATCATCTCTTTGGAATTTTGTTCAAAGTGCCCCCTAAAATCTTGAAATCAAAATAAGATACCAGGAGACTGGAGAAATGGCTCAGTGGCTAAGAGTGAATACCCCTCCTGCAGATGACCTGGGTTTGGTTTCCAGAACCCATATCTGCCAGCTCACAACTGCCTATAGTTCAAGCTCCAGGAGGTCAGACATCTTCTGGACTCCATGGGCATCTACACTCATGTGATACACACACACACACACACACACACACACACACACACACACACTTGAAAATAAATAAAATAAATGTTATTTAAAAAGACACTAAATGGGAAATTATTTGTACTATATCCTATAATGTATATTGAAGTGCCATAAAATTACTGATGGTGTGTTTGTTTTCTATGCTATTATTAGTGTGTTAGTTTAGTAAATAGGGTATTGCTTGGGTCTACTGGCATTCTATAATCTTATCTTTTTTTTTTTTTACAAGATTATGACTTTTCTGTCCTAGAAGTTTTTAAGAACTTACAATGAATTCTGATCTCTGTAGGCTACTTCTGTAATCAATCTAAAAATACAGAAAGGTCTATGAGCTTTAAAATAAATGATAAATGATAAATGATAAATCATTAAAAATAAATGATCAAGCTGGGAGGTGGTGGCACGCACCTTTAGTCCTAGCACTTGGGAGGCAGAGGCAGGTGCATCTCTGTGAGTTCAAGGCCAGTCTGGTCTACAGAGTGACGTCCAGGACAGCCAGGCTACACAGAGAAATGCTGTCTTGAAAAACAAAACAAAACACAAAAAACAAAACAAAAATGCCCATAACACAGGTGTTTGAATAAAAAACCCCATGAATTTCTAATGACAATAGAAAAGGCAGCAAGGTACCATAGAGAGGAACACAGGTTTGTGGTGAAGTGGAATGAGTGGGCCACTTTGCCTGTGGTGGGTAGGGTATCTCTGAGAGACAGAGTATGAGACCTGAAGGGTGAGCTGCCTTGGAAAGATCTGAAGAGCTGTTGCTGCATCTGAGGGAAATGGAAGGTCAGAGGATTCAGCAGAATTGAGGTACAAAAGGGAGAGAAATAGTGTGTTCTAAAGTCATAAGCTACGTGCCCAAGGCTGCCAGGGGTAGAAGGGTTGGGATAGAGACACCACAGTGGCTGGAGGAAGTTTTTTCCAGAGACCTTGTCTCAGGTTAAGCTGGATCCTTGATCTAGCTGCAGAAAAGAAAGTTCACAATGAGCCAGTGTGAGGTAGAGTTGGAGACTATTAAAAGGGATTTTCAATTCGGGTTTAAGTGGTGGGGCTAATAGAGAAAGAGGTACCTTGGGAGAGAATAAGATCTACCCACTCATGAATAGGGCTTCTCAGAGGAGAATTGCATTTCACTGTCTTGTCTTTCCCATAGCCGTTAGGGGGATATTGATGAGCTCTGAATTTACTCTCCTCAAAGGGACAAGAAATTTCAATGAGATCAGAAGGTAGTTCCTGATTTGTACAGACAGGATTAGAGTTAATAAGGTGAGATGCCACATCACAGAGCTGTGGGGAGCTTGGGGATCTTTACTGTACCCCAAAGTTAATCTGCTTTGTGAGAGAGCTTTACAAAGGGAGAGGAACAAGACCACACTTGAAGGTCACACAGGCTTAGCCTCTAAGCATGCGTCATTGACATTTTAATATTCTTATTAAAAATGTATTTATATAAAAGAAATACTGTTTTTATGTAGGAAATTTTCAGAGCAAATATTCATTGTTCTGGAATTCTTGACTCATGACTTGTGAGAGACTTCAGCCAGAGTCTAGAATGAGGCATACCGTTTCCATCCCATGCCCTAGACTTTTTCTGTCTTTCTATCCTGCCTCAAGGCCATGGTAAATGCTGATGTGTTATCCCTTCTTTCAATGGGTCTTTGATGAGGTGGTGTTCATGCTAATGCAAAACCCTTCAATTTATAGATGGGAGATGGCAAGAATGGAAACAAGTTAGGGGAGTGCTTTAGCTCAGGGTGAAGGTAGTGAAAATTAGAATTAGTAGAGCAAAGTACAATAGGACCACAAGACTGGATTAGGGTTTTAGTTTTGTTTTTATTTTGATAAGGTCTTATTATTCAGTCCAGGCTGGACTTGAATATGTGGTTCTCTTGCCTCGGTTTCTCCTTAGTGCCAAGATTTCATGCTTGCACCATCACACCAGCAAAAATGGATACATTTTGATGGAACACCAGGAGGCCCCTCCCTAACAAAGAATTAATTTTGTCACTAGGTATGTGGAGAACATCAGGAAGGTTTCTGGTAATAGCTTTATTCCGGTGTAACTGAGTGATTACAGAATTCAACTTTTTAGTGCCTCTATAGAGTTGTATACAATTACTGATTTTATAATTAATTACTTTAAAAGAAATTATTTCATTCTTCCAAAAGTAATTCTATTTCTTTTAGCAGGCGCTCTACCTTCATTCTTCATATTTGTCTTCTTTCCTACTCTAAACTCCAGCAAACATTAATGTGGTTTCTATCTCTATTAGGGCTGTTTGTTTCCTGGTTATTTTGACACATAGACTGATATGTTAACTCAAAGTTCATCCGCATTGTAGCATGCTATTTCATTTGTTTGTATTGAAGAACACCACTATTACATGGCTATACATTTTAATTTACCCACCCATCAGCTGATAGTTGGGTTTATCTTAGTCTAGCAGAGTTGCCATTACAAAAAATGCCATAGCCTTCATGGTTTAACAAGGAACAAGTATCTGTTTCTCAAAGTTTTGGAGCTACGAGTTCAAGCCCAGGCTCAGTCCTGATTCAGTTTCTGGTGAGGGCTTTCTTACAGAGAATCATCTTCATTACACGATTTGGTGAATTCAGAGTGCTCTCTCTCTCCCTCTCTCTCTCTCTCTCCCTCCCTCCCTCCCTCCCTCCCTCCCTCCCTCCCCTCCCTCCCTCCCTCCCTCCCTCCTCCCTCCCTCTCTCTCTCTCTCTCTCTCTCTCTCTCTCTCTCTGTGTGTGTGTGCGCGCGCGCGTGCGTGTGTGCGTGCGTGTCTGTCTGTGTCTTTATCAACTTCTTATAAGGGCACTCATTCTACTCAAAAGAGCCCTGCCTTAACGAGTGCCAAAAGTTTTTCCTCCAAACAGGGAGTGTATTAGTGACTTTTTGTTGTTGTAATAAAACACCATGCCCCAAAGGGAGCTATGGAAGAATGAATTTGTTTCAGAGTTACAGAGAGAGAATTCATGATGCTGTGAGTGTAGGAGGCATGTCTGCAGGCAGCTGGATGGAGAACCTGAGAAATCGCATCTTCAACCACAAACAGGAAACTGAGATAGTAAGCCTCAAGTGAGGCAAGGCTATAAACTAAGCCCCTCCCTCTCAATGATGTACTTCCTCTAGCAAGGCTCCGCCTTCAAAAGGTCCCACAACTTCTTCAAACAGCACCAGCAGCTGAGGACCAAGAGTTCAGACACATGAACCTACTGGGAACATTTTTCATTCAAGCCATTGCAAGGGATTAGAGATTTAACATATGAGTTTTTGCCCAAGTCACAAACATTCATTCCATAGTCATGTTATTCTATTTTTTTTTGATAATTAGCAAAACTGCTATTACAAACATTTGTGTGATAGTGTTAATTAGCTGGGTGTGGTGGTTTGCAAAAGAATGCTCCCCATAGGCGCACATATTTGCATGCTTGGTCCCCAGCTGTCAGGTAGGATTAAGAGGTGTGTCCTTGTGTGTGCCACAGGGAGAGAGTGAACTTTGAAGTTTCAGAAACCTACACTAGGCACAGTGTCTATCTCTGCCTGCTGCCTGTGAATCAGGGCATACAGCTCTCAGCTACTGCTCCAGCATCATACTGTCTGCTCCCTTCCATGGAGACCATGGTCTAACCCTCTGAAACTGTAGGAAAGCTCCCAGTTAAATGCTTTCTTTTGTAAGTATTGCCTTGGTCATGGTGTGTCTTCACAGCAATAGAACAGTGACTAAGACACTGAGAGATGGCCTCTGAATGTGCCTGGGAGTGTTATGTTTTCTGTTAATGGAGGTGGGAAGACCTGCTCACTGTGGGTGGTACCATTCCTTGGCTGGGATTCTAGAGTCTAAAAAACAAAACAAACAAACAAACAAACAAAACGAGAAAGGGCATGAGCAGCAACATGTCCCCATCACTCTCTGCCGCCTGGTTGTAGATGAGCTACCAAGTTCTTGCTGCTTCGACTTCTGTGATGTGATGGGCTATGAGCCAGAATAGACTTTCTTGCTTAAGTTGCTTAAGTTTGTCAGGGAAGGAAACTAAGACAATTGTGTGCATGCTTTTGTGTGGATATCCAAGCGTTTTGTTTGAATATTTGGAATTTGCCTTGTTTAAAGGATCCATGGAGGAGCCAAGTTGCTGCCTATGGCTTCTTTTTTGTTTGTTTTTGTTTTTTGAGGCAGGGTTTCTCTGTAGCTTTAGGAGCTTTGGAACTCACTCTGCAGACCAGGCTGGCCTTGAACTCACAGAGATACACCTGCCTTTGCCTCCCGAATGCTGGAACTAAAGGCTTGTACCACTGCCTCCATCACCACCGCCCGGCCATGCTTTTTTTCTAACAGCCAGCCATCTTCTGAGCCTTGTCCCTGTGTTGAGGCCCCTGTGGTGGTTTGAATGAGATGTCCAACATATTCTCAGGCATCTGAATACTTGGTCCTCAGCTGGTGATACTGTTGTTTGGATGTGTCTAGAAGGTGTGGCTCTGCTGTAGGAAGTATGCTACTTAGGGTTGACTTTGGACTTTCAAAAGCCATGTGCCATGTCCAGTGAGCTTTCTCTGCTTCTTGTTGGTGAGATGTGAGCCCTCAGATCTCACTTTCCAGTTTCAGTCGCCGTGTCTTTTACCCTACTGCCACACTTCCCCACAGTGATGGAGATGGGCTCTCATCTCTCTGGAACCATAAACCCCCAATAAAATATCCCTGGGTCATGGTGTTTTATCACAGCAATTTTAACAAATGCAGGCCTGCTGGATATTTCTGTTGGAACCATTATGTGTGACTTGGCTCACACTGTTCTCAAGGGACTCATGGGAGATCTTCTGGAGGGAGGAACAAGCCCAACACGCATCTTTAGAGGTAACATATGCAGGGAGAAGCGGGGTCAGCCCTGGAGCCCTGGGCTGAATGCCTGCTTTCTTCTTTATAACTGAGGCAAATTGCTTATACTTTCTGGCCCTCATCTGTTCAAAATGGTGAATCCCAGTAATATTTATCTCCCTGAGCTATTAGGAGTGATTAAAATTGTGCTCATCAGTCTCCTGGATATCCTGGTGTTTATATTAGAGATCGAATACATCTTATATGAAATGCTTGGGACCAGAGGTGTCACAGATTTCTTACGAATTTTTAGGATATTGCATATATCAATTAGATTTATTTATGTTTCATTACATATTATACACATAATATGAAGGTAATTCATACTTTTTTCTTTTCTTTTTAACTCTTTTGACATCCTCAGGCACCATGCAAGCACATGGCACATAGGCATTGATGCGGCCAATGCACATAAAATAAATTAAAACTAATTTATTTATTCTCATTTTATGTGTATGGGTATTTTTTCCTGCACATATGTTAATGTACTGTGTGTGTGTGCCTGGTACCTGAGGAGGCCTAAAGAGGGTGCCAGGTCCCCTGGGACTCGGAGTTACTGACAGTTGTAAGCCACCATGTAGGTGCTAGGAACCGAACTCATATTCTCTTCGAAAGCAGAAACCTCTTACCTTCTGAGCCGTCTTTCCAGCCCCACTTTTTTTTTTTTTTTTTTTTTTTTTTTTTTTTTTTTTTTCATTTTGAGACAAGGTCTTGCTAGGTAGTTCAGACTGGCCAAGAACTTTATAGTTAGCCCAGACTAACTTCGAACTTGAAGATCTTTCTTCCTTTTTTTTTTTTTTTTTTTTTTTTTCCGAGACAGGGTTTCTCTGTGTAGCTTTGGAGCCTATCCTAGCACTCGCTCTGGAGACCAGGCTGGCCTCGAACTCAAAGAGATCCGCCTGCCTCTGCCTCCTATTCCTCTCTGTCTTCTGGGCTTTTTTTTTGGATTATGAATGGTTAATCCATATTAATAAGCATCCAAGTCTGTTTGCTGTTTATTTCTCCTTCAATAACACATGAATACTAACATGTACTTCACAGCTTACAAAAAAATGAAAGAAGACAGCAAATATAAAGGATTCAACAGTAAGTATATTATCCACAAGTAGTAGCTTCCTTTGTTAAAATATATCTCATTTTTGTTAAGATATACCTTATTTTGCCTTGAGTTTGGAACCAGATATTCTGCCCAGGCTGGACTTGAACTTGTGAGCTCAAGTGGTTCTCTCACTTTAACCTCCGAAGCAGCTGGCACTGCCAGTGACCACCCACACCTGACTAAGACTTGTCTCTTGGAACATCTACTATTTGTTGCTGTTCTAGTCATGAAATCTATATTGTTGCTGCCGTCATTATTGCAGGTCTAGTTTGCTTGTGAGCCTAGCCTTTATGTCTGAGCCACCTCTCCAGCCCTAACGAGTTACTTTGAAGAAAGGAATCAGGTGTTTCAAATGGACATCGGCTATGTTTTTACTTTATCTGGAAAGGCAGGCTCACAATTTTAGTTTTGTTTTAGCTCCTTCATAGGACTAGATAGACAACTCTAAGAACTGTCAGGCTCAGAGCCGGCTGACATTCCCTCAGTCCTGAGGCTTCCCCCTGTCCCACAGCTTTGCTTTGTCTCTCCCCCTAGCCCCCCACAAGTCCTCAGCTCAGTCCAGGCTGCCTGCTTACAGACTACTGTGATGGATTCTGCTCTGTGCAGCATTTTGAGTAGAATTGCCTACATAATCAGAAATTATTATCGATGTTCTCAACTGTTTACGAATGTGGCAGCCAGTATGATTTGTGCTTTAAAGCTTTTCTTCAAAGCCCATTTACTTTGTAAACGCAGTTCCAAACTGACTTCTGAGTAGAAGATACAAATGGGAGCACAGAGGATGACCCATCAGAAGATGGCAGCAGAGACTCATGGATATACTTTTTGATTTGGGTGTCTGGAGCTCTGACAAAAGGCTTTTCAACAGTGCTCCAAAACTGAAATTATCCACCAACCCCTCATATAAACATCTCAGACAGGTATACAGCCATCTCTGTATGTTTCACAGACCAGGGATTCTCTGCCCCTCCACACAAGGCATGTTTTAAAGAATCTGTCTGGTACTGTGAACAAGATTGCTTGTGGATAGGGCCGTATAACCGTCCCTTCTCAAATGTCAATACATTTTTTGCTGATTACCCATGATATTAGATTGAGACTGATTAAGAAGAAGGTAAGATGGTTCCTACTTGGCTGGGGAGATTTTCAGGTTTGTTAACAGTTTATAAAGTGCATTTTATTTCCTTGCCTTGGCTTCTCTTGTTATGTCTGCAAGGATTACTGGAATATTGTTTTGTTATTCAGGTAGAAATGAAGACCCTCTCTATTGTCCCTGTGGTTTCTCTGCAGGGGCATTTTGAAAATACTGTTTATGTTGTATCACTTTGTGTCCTGTGTGGATTTTCTGACAGTCTGACAGGCAAGAAAATTTGCAGGTACACAGAAATTCATGACATAGCATGTTCCCTAGATTCAGCTCTTATATAATCCAAAGAGAGGTCTCAGAGAGAGCAAGAGTATTTGGGTGCGCTCCAGTAAATGGCAGCATCTCCCATGCTGGGGCTGGTTCTGTAAGTTTCAGGGCAGTGTGTGTGTGTGTGTGTGTGTGTGTGTGTGTGTGTGTGTGTGTGTGTGTGTAAACAGAACACTTTCCCAAATTATTAGCCCTTCAAGATGGTGACAGCAGAGGATTATATAAAGTCTAATTTTCTGAGGAAAGAGCCACAAGCAACAACACAGGTTCAATGCTGTTGACATCATCAGCTTTTTCTCCCTCGACCCTCTTTCTCTGCTTATGTGTGTAGAGGGAGAAGAAGAGGGAGAGGTTTTCTCAAAATTCTGTTCTTGTTGTGTAAACCTTGAATGGCAGAGCTTCCTAACCACAGACTTACTGACATTCTGGATCATAGTTCTTCATTGCAGGCCTAAATCAGTGCCTTGCCATGTGTTCAGTGGTATCACCCAAGTTCCATACACCTAGTTGCCAGCATCTAGTCTTGACAATCAAAAATATCTTTAGACACTGTCAAGTATCCTTGTGGGACAAGATCTCCTTGATTGATGACCTCTGTTTTAAGGTTCTGAACACACTTCCAAGGGTAGATTAGTGGCTCAGTGTTCTTTCCTTTCTTCTCTTACACTTCCACCCTTCAGGGCATAAGAAACAAGAAAGGTCTGTGTCCAGTAGGGGCGGAATTCCAAAACACCCACAGGAGGCAGACTTGTAGGGGTTTAAGGATTCTTTCTGCACATGCTCAGTTTGTGCTGCTTGACTTGTGCTGCTATCCTTTTTAAAGTGTTGTCTGAGCTCTGAAAATGTATCCTTTAATGTCGGGCTCAGAAAACCCCTTGACTGTGGAAGGAGACACCAAAAGCCTTCCAGTGACAGGCAGGGAGAGGGCTGTTTGGATTACTAATTTGCTTTCACTTCTTAGCCTGTTTTTCCTTCACAGGGCTGTTCCTCTGTAGACCTTGAGTATGAATAATTCCGCATAGCCTGAGGGGAGAAGCAGGAGGCCGTCTTGTAGGGTTGTTTGTACTGTAATGAAATAGGAAGTTTAAAAGCTTAGCAAAGCCTGAGAGCTTAGAAATGGAGGGAGGTCCAGCATTCTCTTTAAAAATCACTCAGAAAGCAAGACAAATTCTTGGAGGCGGGGAGAGATATTGCCCACTTCACTTTCAGAAGTCACCCCCAGGCTGAACAGCCCCCAGATATTGAGCCTGATTGAGCCTGAGTGCAAAGTGTCCCAACCAATTAAATGCTCATGGAGATACTTTCTTAATTCTATTTTTGTTCGAGTTATCAACCACAAGGTCAGAGTAAGCACCAGGATCACCTAGGAACTTGCTAGCGAGCCATTTGAGGGATCCCAGGGCTCCTGTTTTGTCTGAGGATAGTTATTCAAACTAGGTGATATAGAAGTTCAGGCTCTTAGGTTTGAGTGCACTGTTGGATCTTTAGTTATAACTAGCTGGAGCCAGATAGCTCCTTCTTGACAACTGCCCTGGGAATGAATGGGTTTCTAAGGTGTTGTACAGTCTCAGTATATTACAGCTATTCACTGATATGGAGGTGGTCATTTAAAGGTGTTCCAGCAAATGGAACAACTTGTTTCAAGCCATGAGAGAGGGGGAGGAAGCCTAGAGTGGGTCGATAGAAACCATCTACATTAATGGGAAAGCAAGTTGGTAGGTAGCATACAGATTTAGTAAAATAAGAAAAGCAATATAGAGTGGAAGAAAAGTTGTAGCTCTCCAGTCTTTCCTCTTTCTAAAACGAATAAGCAAACAAATAAGCGAAACTAAAAATTGATGTTTGGAGAGATGGGTTAGCAGTTCAAAGCTTTTGTTTTTGCAGAGGACCTGGGCCTGAGACCCAGTGCCCAATGGTGTTTCACAATCATTTGTAATTCCAGTTCTAGGAAATCAGACACCCTCCTCTGACCACAGAGTGCACAAGACAAGCAAGCGGTGCATAGGCCTACATGCAGGCAAAACGCCCTTACACATTAAAATGAAAAAAGATTTAAAAATGAGCTGGGTGGTGGTGGAGCATTTCTTTAATCCCAGAACTCAGAAGGCAGAGGCAGGCGGACCTCTGAGTTTGAGGCCAGCCTGATCTATAGCGTGAGTTCCAGGACAGCCAGGGCTACACATAGAAACCCTGCCTCAAAAAATATTAAAAATGACTTTACTTATTTATTATTTATTTATATGCATGTGTGTCTGTATATATGTGTGGATTCTTCCACCTGTGTATGTGTGGACATCAAGTGTTCTCTATCACCATCAACCCATTCCTTTGAGATAGGGTCTCTTCCTGAACCCGGGGCTTGCATTTTCTCAGCTAGATTAGAGTGTCTCAAGTTCCAGTGATCCTTTTGTCTCCGCCTTCCCTTTGGTATTGGAGTTATAGGTATTTACAGAATTCCTGGCTTGTTGCATGGATGCCAGTATCCAAACTCTGGTCCTCATGATTTCATAGCAAATGTTTTGAGCCATCTCTCTAGATCACCCCTCCCTCCATTTCTTGAGGGTTTTTTTTTTTTTTTTTTGCTTTTGGAATTAATGCAACACATTCGCATCTCACTCTGATGAATGTCAATAAAGCAAGAGACAACCTCATTTTTCTCTTGACCGTTATCTGCCCTGAGAAGTTGCTGCAGAATCTTGCCCCCCCTTTAGAAGAAACTGGCTTCGGGGAACTGTAGCAAGCATAAATGGATAACGACAGGAGGAATGGGGAAAGACCAAGAATAGAGGTCAGAAGGGAGGCACTGAGACAGATTCCATGGATTCCTCAGTGAAGAAAGTAAAAGACACTTTGTACTGTCTTCTAAACTTTTCAGTGCTAAAGAATAACTTTAAAGGGGATGGAGAGATGGCTCAGTGGTTAAGAGCATTGGCTGCTCTTGCAGAGGACTTGGGTTTGGTTCCTAGCACCAGTACAGCAGCACCCACCCACCCACCTGTAACTCCATTTCCAGGTATTCCACTGTCCTCTTCTGGTCTCTGAGGGCACTAGGCATGAACACATGCAGGCAAAACACTCACTACATAAGATAAATCTAAAAGAATGTTTAAAAGGAATAACTTTAAAAATACAAAATTCTTCCTTAAGTGGGGGTTTAGAAATCAACTGTATTTGCAGAGGACAAGATGAATTTTCATGTCAGTAGACATGTCTGTCCTACTCCCCTGCTCCTATTGGGAGTAAACAGAGAGGTCCTGAGGACCCTGTGTAAACACTGCAAAACTAGCATGAGAAAAGCACATTGGAGAAAAATCTTTGGAAGACTGGACAGTTCACAACTCCCACTCTTCAAGAAGCTGTCTGGAACTGGCAGGAGCCACATGTCAAAGCACACAGTATATGTCTGAAGATAACCTGTGCCTCATTATAATATTAAAACACACACTCCACTGCTGGGCTGAGAGCATGTATAAAAGCCTACACTATGCCAATAATAAGAAAGCCGGAAATGTGACATATAGGGTCTATCCTTTGTACAGAGTTGCTGTTTGATGTTTTTAACTTTGTCCTTCTTTGGCCCACTTCTCTCTTGGAAGCGTTTTCCTATTACACAGTCCTTCCCTCTGTTATTATACACATGTCTTCGGCCAATGTTTTGTTCTGGGACATAAAGACCTGGGACCCCCTCCAGAGGTGCCAACAATCTCCCATATCCACCGAAATCATTATCAGTTATCAGTTTGCAACTTCCATTGAAGAGGGGCTTTTCATTTTTTTGGTCCATTTGAGTTTTATAGTTTCTTTAAAAAATGCTTCTATTTGTTTGATTGTCTAATGGACAATGGACTTTATTTTAGACAATGGCCCAAGCTTTTAGGAAAAGAAAGTGATCTGCAATTTCATTTCCAAACAGATTCAGTAAGCCATGATCAATAAGCTGAAGGTAGCATTTAGATGTGGGGGAAGGAAGAGAAGGAGGCAACTGTCAGCCATAGTGGATGCATAGGCACATCTCTGAAGCAATAACTGTGGCTAAACCTTACCTTGTTTAATCTCTGCTTCACCTTTAGCTATAATGTATGGATCTATGAAAATCTTTAGCGGTTACAGTTAAGCATTCATTCAAGAGCAAAAACACACCATGCCCCGCCCCCCAATAATTATTTTGAGTTGTCATTGGAGCTGCTTCTTTGCTAGGTATTAGGGCAGGAAGTAGTGCCATTGGTAGTCTTGAGTGCAATCTGGAAAGTGGGATGCACTTAGATAAATGGAGGGGAGAGAAGAAGAACCAACACCCACAGATAGAGCACACTTTCTTTCCTTTTGTTAAAATGGTTAGAGGCCAGGTGTGGTGGTGTATGCCTTTAATCCCAGCACTCCAGAGGCAGAGACAGGTGGACAGGCTACATAGAGAGACCCTGTCTCAAAAAAACCTAAAAATCATCATTGTCATTAACAACAGACAAAATGATTCATTTGGAAGGCTCTAATGTAAGCAACTTGAATTTGTAAGCCCTTTGGTACAAATGGGTCATATTCTAGAGAAAAAATTTGAGCTTCACTAATAAGAATCATTGACTAATTTCTAACTAGGCATTTTCCACTGAAATGATCTAATAAGGACATTCTCATCTTAGCCAATTGCATATTTTTCTTGCTCTCTGCCGAGAGTCAACCCTATCAAAATGTTCCCCTAGTGCCCTCTTGGTAGAGTATCAAACACCTGCTATCTGGAACTATGAAATATTGTTATCTGTTTAAATGAACCATTTAAAAATGTTAATGTGGTTAAAATTTTCTCATTCAGGTGGGAGAAAAATATAGAAGAATTCAGTTTTGATTGTGTGTGTGTGTGTGTGTGTGTGTGTGTGTGTGTGTGTGTGTTTAAAACTAAGAAAGACTTGGAGTTTTTGAAAGATGGAGATATACGGACCCTGAATGCTACAATGCTAACATGCCTGGAAAGATGTGCTCAACTAGCATAACAGTGTCATGACAGATATGGAGGCAACCAACTGCATTCTAATTGGATATGAGACCTATTCACAGGAGGAATTTCATCCTTAGTACCATAAACATGGTCAAAAGGCCATGACTGGCACTAGGAGGGAACCTACTAAATGGTTATGCTGTCAAACTGTCTTCTAAATATTTATGTTCGTTCTTATAGATTCTTTTTGTTTGTGATTGTGTTTTTTGAAACAGAGTTTCTCTGTGTAACTTCGTAGACCAGGCTGGCCTTGAACTCACAGAGATCTGCCTGCCTCTGCCTCCCGAGTGCTGGAACTAAAGGCATGAGCCATCACTGCCCAGCTAAATTTGTGTTTTTTAAATTAATTTTTATTTATATTAAAAATCTTATTTTACATATAAATCCCAGTTCCCTCTCCCTCCCATCTTCCCACCCCCCCCACTAGCCCTCCATCCTACCCCCATCCACTCCTCAGGGAGGTTGAGGTCTCCCACGGGGGAAACGTTAAAGTCTGTCATATCATTCGGAGCAGGACCTAGGCCCTCCCCCATGTGTCTAGGCTGAGAGAGTATCCCTTCATAGGGAATGGGCTCCCAAAGCCCATTCGTGCACTAAGGATAAATACTGGTTCCACTGCCAGAGGTCCCATAGACTGCCCAGGCCCTCCTACTGACACCCACATTCAGGGGGCCTGGTTTGGTCCTATGCTGGTCCCCCAGCTGTCAGACTGGTGTTCATGAACTCCCACTTGCTCAGGTCTGCTGTTTCTGTGGGTCTTCCCAAGATTTGTGTTGTTTTTAATTTTGGTCTTTTTGCAGTGGGTAGCAGATAACACAGAAATTTCTAACTAGTCTAAGAGCCAAGAGAGCACTTAACTGCGGATGAATGATCTATAATAACCCTTCCCATTTAAGGCTCAGGGAACATTATGGAAGAATAGAAGGAAAGAATGTAAGAGCTAGCAGATACAGAAGAGAGCTGTGAAATGATGTCTTCTGGACACAACACAGCTGTTTCCCACATCAGCTTACACCAGCTGTGGTTATTTGTACAAGATCTGAACAAGATCAAGCCAATCAAGATTTCAGCATGAATTCTGTCAGTGGAGGAGGGAGTTGACAGTTTCTGAGGGAGAGTCACTCTGCACATGCCCCAGTGGGTGTCCCTTCAAATGCACAGGTGGTCAACACTAATCAGACTTAGGGAGTTATTAACAATAACAATAAAGTAAGAAGACATAAAACTGGGAGGGAGACAGAGTAGGGGGCATTAGGAGGAGTTGGAAGTAATGGCAGATGGATATGATAAAAGCACATTGTATAAATGTATGAAGTTTTCAACTAATAAGCTAATTAATTAAAACTAATTAAACTAATTAAAAGAGGGAGGCATATATATTTAGCAGGAAAATTATGTACTTGAGGAGGCTTACTGTTTCATTTGTGTGTGCGTGTGCGTGTAGTATATGTGCATATGAGAGTGTGTGCTACTGTGTGTGTGTGTGTGTGTGTGTGTGTGTGTGTGTGTGTGTGTGTCCCTGTGTGTATTGTCCCTGTCTGTGGAGGCCAGAGGGGCATGTCAAGTGTCCCACTTTGTCACTCTCCTTATTCCTTTGAAACAGGGTCTCTCATTGGACCTGGAGCTAAGCTGACAGCTGGCAAGCCCCAGTGATCCTCTGTCTCTGCCTCAGTTCTGAGATCACAGGCACGTGTGCAAGACCAGATTTTTTACATGAATTCTGAGCATGCGAATTCAGATCCATCTGTAGTAAGTACTCTTACCCACTAACCCATCCGGCCTGGAATTCCTAAGTCATGAAGCCATGGATACAAATCCACAGGGGTCATATATACAAAATTAACTTCTAGGTTTGAAGTTGAAAATTGGCCTTTGAGAAGTTACTTATTTTTTGTTTTGTTTTGCACCAGCAACTGTTTTGAGTTACACAACTCTAATTCATTCCTTCCTTCAGTAGGCAAACAGAGATTTCTGTTGTCTCCTTGTATTTTAATTTTTGAAAATAGATTATAAATAATAGTAATAGGCTTAAACACCACAGAACAGAACAATTTGGCATAAAGAAAGTGAGAAAGAAGTCACAAACTTGTCTTTAAAACTCTTAAGACTTAATGTGTTGCTAAATTACAGGCGTGATGTGTGATTGTAACCAATTTTCATAATTTTAGCTCTAATTCAAAATACCTAATGTTTTTGGATTGGTTTAGGATCTTCTAATTCAGTGGAGGGAAATGAAACTGGAGACTTGGTCTCTTTTCTGAGTAAATAAAATGACAAAACTACGCCTGAAGCTTGAGAGCATCTGAGAATTTGAAATATTTTTTTTTTCTTATGGGAGTAGTTAGCAAAGCAATAAAGTTAAGTCAAAATTTAGAATTACTTCTTCTTTCATTGTATTTCTATCAAGCCCAATATCTCAGCTCAAAATCACTAATTTTTTTAAAAAGGTTTGAATTAATGGAACGTAACACTCCAAATTCTCAGATGAATTAAATAAACAACTCAGCTAGGGCCCCTGGTAGATACTGCTGTCTAGTTTAGCTCTCCCAGGCTACTAAGAGAGTGATTACTGAATCAGGGAAGAAGGGCAGAGTTTGACACATGGAGTGATTTATAAGTCTCTGGTCCATGGGAAAAATCAGGTGAAAATCAATTCAAGTTTTCCTAGTTTTCTTTCAAATTGCATGAGGACTCAGAAATGTCACCATTTGGGGCATGTAAAGATAGGAATTCACACTGTATGCTCTGCAGTGCTTCTCCTCTGGTAGGTGACTCCACAGTGCATGAGCAAGATTGAGTAGGGCAAATGAAGCTGTCTCCTTTTCTTGATGGATGCTGAAGTTAGGAGAGAGTGGATTCCTCAGTGCCTCTCAACATTCTAGCACTGGCACCTTGGGAATGTGTCAGGGTTTCCCAGATGTATTGTTCAGTTTTACCACGCCGACAGCAAGGCTGGGAAGAAAAGCCAGAGAGAAAAAACAGATCCAGAGAAGAACCTCAATTCCTCAGTGGTCAGTCACTCACAGGCTACCTGGCTATGGCCTCAGCTGTCTTGTGGTCTTCAAGTCCTCTGCTGCTTGTAAAAGTGATTAAAAGACAAAAGCGTTGCCCCTCGAGGTGGAAACATCACTTCTGCTTGAACTGATAGAACTGTAAGGCTGGGGCATCCCTGGTTGGCTGTTCCAGAAGAACCCAAATATCCGTCTGCTGCTGCTATTCTTATTACAAGAAATTTATCTCCTCTTGACAGTAGTGGCTGATGAAAATCGCCTTTCCAGGGACAGTAGTTACCAGGACCAGAGCTGCCTGCAGTCCCCAAATGCCTACCATTGGTTGTGTTCCGTGTGCTTCCTCTGTGGCTAGGGGATCCCAGTTTTTGGAGTTCCCTTCCTTACCTGGGGTGTGAGGTTGACTAATGAGGATGGCAGATCAGAGGGGCTCTCGAAGGAGAGGAGCTGAGATAGCCTCAATGGGAAGACATGGAAGGGCTACAGTTGCTGAGCTGCCATGAGCTTGCTATCCAGGGTCAGGAAGAATGAAGTTGACTAAACCTGATTTACCGTTATCCACCTCAAGATGCCTTTTCTTGCCCACGCATAGGAATAATGCATATAGAGCTGATGAATGTCTTTGTTTATATTCTAAGACCCAGGCCTGTAGGAGAGGAAAACATTTCAGGGAACAGTGAGAGTGTCCCTTACGACATCACCTAAGTATAATTAATGACCATGATGTGACCTAAGAGGTGTGGATGTAAGTTAATGAGGCCGGCTCTTGGGTGTGGATTAAGTAATTTGTGCCTCCTTTATGGTAACACTTCATTTAAAATTCTAAAAACAGTGAAAATACAAACCAGTGGGAGGCAAGAGAACCTGTCTTCTTCAGTGGCTGGAACATTCAGCTCCAAGCTGGGTTACCCGGACTCTCAAATCTTATAGCAGTTGTGCACAACTGGGTGAAAGGTACTCAAGTTCACCCAATGTTTTAAAAAATGAATAAAATTTATTTTTAACTATGGCAATGGGACAAATAATACTGAAATATGATTGTAGTAGACAAGGACAAGTCACTCTAAGATATGCATAAGGATTATTTTGAACTATGTCTTAGGAGACTGAAGACACAGGAGACATTTGGAAAACAGACACAAGTTTATATAAAAGGGAAATTTATATCTATAATAAAATCTCCAGGTACATTTCATTGTGTATGGATATGAATAAGTCTAGAGGATCAGTTCCTAAAGGAAGTATCACCAGGTCAAAGAGTATTTTAATTTTTCATAAATACTGACAAAATTTTCCCCAAAGAAGTGTTTCTAAGTAACACTGTGTGTGTTGGGGAGGGGTTCTTTTTTTGTTTATCCTCTTAGACTCTATTATTGGGGCTAAAAAATCAAACTGATTAAAGAAATGAGTAAGAAATCAAAGTGGGCCTAGAGAGATGGCTCAGCTGTTAAAGGCTGCCAACCAAAATGCCAAGAAAACAAAGTTTTCATTATTTGCCATGCGCAGGTTTCTTAAAGAGAAAATGTTCAAGGACATGGCTAGATGATTGAGCCTTGTGAACCTTTAGTTAAACAAAGGAGAAAAGACTTGGGGCTTTGGAGGAGGTATTTCCTGTCTGTATAAGCAGCAAACATCATGTTAGGCTTTTGTTTATTTTTCTCTTGTTAGTCTTTTATTATAGAGGATTTCAGCTAAGAACTGTGGTGAATGAATAGTAAGGAAGTTACCTTTTTCGGGTGGTGGTAGCAAGGCTTTTAATCCCAGCACTTGGGAGGCAGAAATAGGTGGATCTCTGTGGGTTCTAGGCCAGTCTGGTCTATAAAGCAAGTTCCAGGACAGCCAGGGCTATTACACAGAGAAACCCTGTCTCGAAAAACCAAAAAAAAAAGTTATTTTTCTTCTGGGGGGGCACTTCAAAGTTAGCACATAAAAATGTATTGGGGAGGGGAACATGGATGTCTTGTTACACAGGTAAGAGTCTGATGATAAGAGCTGTCTGGTGGAAGATGACATCTTTACAAGTGGAAATTTCCTTTATAAATATGAATTTACTTTATCAAAGGAGAGATTTATTATCTAATTTTAGGCAGATATGGAGAAGTAAAGAACGTTTTCTGTTCCTTGGCTGTCCTTAACTCAAAATAATCCATATGCCAAAATAGCACATTTTGAAGTTCCGTGTTCTTCACACTTAACACAAGCAACGTCTCAACAGTGTTTTTCTCTCATGTTGCTGCCAACACAGTTCACCCAGGTTTTCTGATAAGATGATTGCTTCTGTCCATTCTTCTTCCATCCATTGAAAGTGAAGCCTTTTATAATAACAACAACCAACTTCAAACAGAGCTGGTGTTACCTAGATTACTCAGCTCTAACGCCCTACGTTTCCTGAAGTAAGGAGAGCTTTAGTCTACAGAGAAGTAAGGAAAGCTTTAGTCTACAGAGAACTAGAGCCACTGAGTCTACTAGCTTGAATTCAATTTTGTATCTGATTGTAATTGGATTGTGTGAGTGCCTACGGTGGCTAATCTTGATTATCACCTGAATTGGGCTCAGTGGTGCTTAGGGAATCAGTAAAGGAAACATTTGGAAGGGTCTGTGGGAGACTTTCCAGAAAATATTGACATGTGGAAGAACAACTAAGCTGTAGAGACTCACCCTGTGTGTAGTCTGTCACCTACACCATTCTGTCTGCTGGGGACCTTGGGCAGAGTGTTCTTGCTTGCAGCATATGAAATGCCCTTACAGGCTCACAGCCTGATGCTTGGTCCCAAGCTACTTGAAGAGGTCATGAAAACTTTGGGAGAAGGAGGTCACTGTGCTTTTTACTCTAGGTCCCTATGTTACTCTCTGTCTCCTGTCTGCCATGAGGCAAAGAAGTACCCCCCCCCACACACACAACTCCCCACAGCCCTGATATTCTACACAAGTACACAGGATTAACCCACCATGGACTGAATCCCCTGAAACCATGAGCCTTCCTCCTTCAACCACAGAAGCTGCCAGGAATTTTATCACTGCTGCCTGAAAAGCTAACTATAAAATAGTGTCTTAGTCCCAACGCTAAGAACAAGAGGATTTAATTTGTCTTCTAGGTATCTCAAATGGTTTATCAATTAAAAAGAACTAAAAGTCAGTAGGTGCTTTGAAATATTTGTAGGTGAAAATGCATTTCTGGATTCACCCCCCTTCACTCTCCCCACCCCTATTCCCCCCACAGTCGCCTGCATGCTTGCCTGAGGACCAGATATAATCAGAACATCATAAAACCAAGAAAAAACAGCATGATTGAAGCTGTCCTTTTGCTGATCAGATTCAGGGGAGTGAGAGAGAGCAGATTGCAAAGGAACAATGGGAAAGGTGTAGTTTGTTTTTCAGGAGTTTGTGACAGTAGAGGAGAAGAGATCAACACTAAGGATAAAATACACAGCACAAGTTGGGGGGAGTCCATGGTGATAGGCTGGGCTTTCAGGAATGTCTGACAAAGAAGGGAGCAGATACTTAGCGATTCCAAGTTAGACAGCTCAGAGGGCAGGAAAGGGAAGAGGAGTCAAAGGAACCCATACAACAGACGGAGAAAAGATCAAAGAGAAAATCCAGGGCTAACCCCAAGATCACCCACATGTCTGGGATTTCCCTGTTTATAAAATGGGAATATTTGCACTATTTTAATAATTATGTGAATCACCTGATGGTTGTGTATGTGAAAGTGTCAGACAGAGGTCCCAGAACAGTTGCTTCTAGTAAATAACAGTGACTTTGAATCCAGAGGCTGAAGGGTTGAGGTACAAGAATATGCTTGATCTCAGAGGTTTGGGAACATAGGACACAGTATTGAGAGTGGGTGGCACTGGGAGATATGGAAGGCTAGACAACACTTGCAAGTAGCCTTTAAAATAAGACATCAAGGACAGCCTCCAAAGCAATACAGAGAAGTCCTGTCTCAAAAAAAAAAAAAAAAAAAAAAGATATCTGTAGAGTAAGAGGGATGTTTGAATAGAAACTCCTGAACAGCTAACTTGTTGTTGACCAGGTCCACAAATATATTTGATAGGCACTAGAGATGTCGTAGGAAACTACTGGTGGGGCTCAACTGTAAACACTGAGGCATGTTGGATGGACAGCATCCAATGTGTAAATCCTCTTCCAGGAAAGAATGTAAACCTGCACTCTTGGTTCACTTTCCTTTTGTACTAGCATCTTCTGAGTTGTTTCCAAGCCACAGAAGCCTGTGTGGTATTATGTGTGGAAGCTGTGATGGGCAATATGTGGAATTTCAGAGTACTTTGGGTAGCTGCAAGATGGTTTAAATTCTTTCCTTAAGGTCTGGGCTCTGCAATCTAATCTGTCTTATCTCAAACGAGAGTTGCTTTCGTTCCATGTCAGGAGGTGCAGAGAGAAGCCTTGTGCAGATATATAACATTAGACAGTGCTTCCTCAGGGATAGGAGGTGGTTCTTCCCTTCACAACATTAGCGTGCTCTCTCTCTCTCTCTCTCTCTCTCTCTCTCTCTCTCTCTCTCTCTCTCTCTCTCTCCTCAGTTATCTCTTACTAGATGTGTTTTCCAAGAGACTCATGTCATTAGATACTGAAGGATTGTTGGGTTCACATGAGAGAATCTCCCAAAGGTATGGATGATATGAGTTTTCCTAATTGTTGATTATTGTTCTTACAATGGAGATCAAAACAACTCACAGGGTTTGTACTCCTTCTTTTTGTTTTATATTGATACTAAAGAGGAACCGAAATGACATGAGATCAAACCTTTGCCATATTTACAAGTTTAGGCTGGAAAACACGTTATCCCCACGGTGAGAACTTAATAAATTTTCAAGTTGTAGAAACTCCCCCCCCCCAAAGGAAAATACCAAGGATCTCTCCTTAGGTTTTATAGCCATCGTTTAGTATTTGTGAAGGATGGAGGACACCATGGACCCAATACATGTGAATGTTGGGTCCCTCATAAAATGTTGAAGTATTTGTCTATATCCTATGCATATCCTTTGCTGTACTTTAGATTTGAAAATTATTTTTATTTGTATGTGTGCATTTGTTTGTACATGTGTGCATGAGTACCTACGGAGGCCAGAAGAAGGTGTCTTATTCCTGAAGCTGGAGTAGCAGGTGGATGTGCGCCACCTAACAGGGGTGCTGGGAACTGAACTCAGGTCATCTGTAAGGGAAGTAAGCAGTCTGAACAGCTGAGCCACCTCTCCAGCCCTTTTCAGTGTAATTGAAACCATCTCCACCTTACTTATGATTCCTAGTATGATATATATGCTATGTACATAGTTATTATACTGAATTGTTCAGGGAGTAATGAAGAAGTCTGCATATGTTCAGTACAAGTGCAGTGTTTTTCCCCAAATAGTTTTGATTCACAGTTGGTGGAGTCATTGGATATTTACAGGGGTATGACTGGTATTCATATCTGTCTTTCAGATGGCTACAGCTTTAAACTAGCTGAAAATGTGAGAATGCAACCTTCGGCCCGCTACCTTCAAAAACGTTACGGCCATTGACTGAGTGTAATGAAGCCCAGCTGTAGTGGTTTCCTCACTGCTAGTTCTAGCAGGGGAAATGGAGCTATAAACTGAGGCCTCTCTTGAGGCATGGAGGGAAGAAACTGTCTGGGTCCTTGCTTGACACCTGGACCTCACTGTGGTGCTAAGTGAAACTCAACAACTCAGGTGGCCAAAAGAAGCAGATGTTTAGCACAGCTAAGTGTAAAGAGTAGGGGAAATGACTTTATAGGCCTTTGGCTGAGATGCTCACATTTGAAATGTCATCCACAGGAAATCATCAGGTAGTGGAATAATATAAACAGACCTTACCTCATGAAGTGATTTATTTTGGAATGGTGGCAGCAGCAACAGCCTCTAGCACAAAGGAACATAGGGATTTCCTTTTTTTTATTTGAGAGATTTTCCAACTGGTAAGGGCTGCCTGTAATGAAAAAGTGGGGGCATTGCTTCCTTAATTATAGTGTGTACTCATCATCTGAGGAATGGTGTTGACTTGTGTCAGTAATAATTCCCCAAACATGTGCAGTGCTATGGTTTCTTCAGCTTTTCAGATAACCTGTGAAAGAAGGAGGGATCATTGTTGTGGCCAATATGTGGGAAAACTGAGGCATAATAGACGAGTCAACAAGTGTGCTCAAAGTCACAAAGCCAGTGGTTGAAAAGTGGGAAAGTCATTGCAGTTAAGTCTTCTAAGATGCAAGCTCTTTCTACTTAGCATTTTAATACAACCAATGGGGAACGAGGGGATTTTAGATGATCAATATAAGAAGACACAGTAATTTTAATATGTAGGTTTTGTTTTAGTCTGACTTAAAAGGGAATTGGTCTAATAGCACAATGACTAATTCAGCTGGATTCAGATTAAACTCAAGTTCTAGAGTCGTCCTTCCTAGATTCCAGTTCTCAGTGTACCACTTACAGAGTGATTATGTCCTTGCTAACCTATGCCTCAGTTTCCTTGTCTGTGATATGGGGATGGTGGGAGTCTTACCTCATTGGGGATTCAGTGAGATAGCATTTGTAAAGTACTCAGAGGAGGGCCTGGGACATTGTAAGAGATTTGTAAGTTTGTTAAGGAGATAAAAATAGCATATTAATCCTGTTATTTTGTGTGTACATTGAATTTTGGAAGGGTAAAATGAGCATTTATAAAAAAATGAATGAAAAGGCTGGAGAGATGGTTCTGCTCTTCTAGAGGACCCTGGTTCAATTCCACATGGCAGCTAAAAACTGTAACTCCAAGGTCTGACACCTTCACAAGACAAACATGCAGGCAAAACATCAATGCACATACAATAAAAGTAAATTATTTAAAAAATGAATGAGAATAATTTTGTTGTGAAATAGGTAACTAAGGACATGGTAGAAGTCAAATACAGAGGGAATTGTCGGTAGATTGTGCTATGCTGACCCTTCTGAAGGAAAGAAGTAGGAGCCATCAGCCAGTAAGATGTTTCTTATATCCATCTCACTTCCACTTTTAAATAAAAAGCTGTCTTTTCAGTTCTTTAAACTCAGAGTGTAGGTATAAACACTCCCTTTAACAAGAGGTACTGGCACAGTCAGTTTGCCCAACCCCAGGACCAGAAAGCCGCTTTGGTTTCTCGCTCTGCTTATTTCAGTCTGAGTGTCAGAGCAGAGAGATAGAAACCAGCTCTGACCAAGGGTGTTGGAGGTAAGGGATTTGGGGAATCTGGGACAAGGTGGGGAATGATCAATTCAAAAACCAGACACCATGACCATAAAAAGGAGACAGGAGGAGAAATGCTTTAGAGTGATTCATCCTGTTTCGACACCAGACAGTTACCTCAGCGAGATGGAGAGGAACAAGATTTGCTGATAGGGTCATTGCTATCCATCAAGTGGCAGGAGGAAATGAATATGACATTTGTAGGACTTCTTCTTGGGGGGATGTTTCATTATACACTGCTCCTCACTGGATTGACGTCTTTGTTCTGGTTAAAAGAAAATCATATAAGGATAGAATCCTGGTCTGAGTTCATACTACCTGTTCCCTAATGAACTGTTTTCACGATTTCTCTGTTCTGCTGCTACACTCCACACAAATGTGTATTCTGGCCACAATCTGTCCTGACGTCACTAATAAACACAGACTAAGAATCACAGGACAAGGTTAGTGGAGTAACATGGCTTCTTCGTTGATAAGGTGGAGGTCATAGGCCCTGGGCTAGAAGCCATATGAGCCCCCAGGTCCCTTGTTATTCTGGGACAGTAGGAAGATTCAAGCTCTCATGTGGCCACTTTAGCTAGCTTAGACTAAGGAGTGGTCTGAGAGCCAGTTTGACACATACTGCCTGTCTCATATAGTTCCTCCTTTAGCTACGTTGGGATCATTAGAGTCCATAGGCATCAGTAGAAAGGGATTCTGGTCAACCTAAGCAAAATTTCAATTTGTTGAAATATTTAATAGTAGCTGAGACAACTGAAGAAATAACCAAATCATCCTATCTTGGAAGGGAGAAAATCTAGGCAATTCCAGAAGTCTGCAAGAGCATCTGTCATTTAGACTATTTACTATCTCTACATGTTCTCTGGACATAAACTAATTCATCACCTTGGAATGATGGTGTGAGATAGTTACCATTATCATCTTGTGGGCATAAGAGTTAACCAAATCAAATTCCTCTGACACATGACAATTTGACTTCTGAAAACTGCTTAACTGTTAGTACGGAAGCCAGTCATGATGATAGTGTCAACCCTGGTGCCAGGCAACACTGTTTATGGTGAGGCTGACTTCGGATTGCAAATTGTTCCTAAACTAGAAGTGCATAAGTCTGTGTTTTTGGCTTTTTTAACTTTTGCAACTGGCATACCTTTATCCTGGTGACCTTAAAGCTGTGCTTGTGGACTGGTTGCAAGGGAAGAGCACTGATGGAGCATGAAGGTTATCACACCACAGGAATTTTCAGATGATGTAGATTTTAACTCTTTATATATCTGAATAACTGATGTAGATTTTAACTCTTTATAATCTGAATATATGATTAGTTTCTAAATAACTGATGCCAACGATGGAGCCAATTGCTGTCCTGTGTGTTTGAGTATTTGTTTGAACCTGAGAGATCACTGATGAGGATTGGATATTGCTTTTAACCGAGACTGGGTGAAGAAACCTTAAGTAACTCATGGTCACATGGATGACAAATGATAGAGCTGTGTTCAATCTTGGGCAAGTTGCCTCTTAAAACGATTCACCAGTCTCCACAGCGCACAGCTTTCTGGAGGAATTTGCCCTAGTTATTTCAGCTCATGGGGCTCTCAGCTCAATCGGCACATTCCTGGGGCCTCAGAAAACAACAAATGTCACTGTTGCTGAGGTCAGACAAGGGCTTCAAGACAGATGACCAATGGACAACAACCTCTCGATGCATTTCCTGTTTTGACTGCTGTTATTATCGAACATATATCCCTAAGGGAATCAGATCTCACAATTTCCCCTGACAGATGTTAAACCATTCTTCCTTCCTTCCTTCCTTCCTTCCTTCCTTCCTTCCTTTCTTTCTTTCTTTCTTTCTTTCTTTCTTTCCCTTTCTCCACTACCTATTTAACAGCATTTCTAGAGACCTGGCAATGAAATGACTTGGCAGTATGTTACGTGATGTCAGGTAGTAAAGGTGACCCTGGGTGCAACTACGAAATAACGGAAGATGCAGGTGAACAACCAATGACAACTTGAGGAACAACGGGGCTCTCAGAGGGGAGAAACGTTGAAGGAGCAAGAGTTTGCTGGGCCATAGAAACAGATGTGTTTGTCATGAGACAGATGACACGAGATGAAATGAGGCAGGCATGGAGTAGGTGAAATTTGGCACAGGAGGCAGAGCAAGGTAACGGAACAGGCTGCATGAGGGGTGTATTTAGAATCAGATCCTGAGCCCCAGGAGGCACTGGTTGGAGAGACAGGAAGTTGAGTTTGCTGGATCAGGAGTATTTGCTGAGGACTTCGGGAGAAAAACACACCACTCTAAAAGATATCTCTGGGATCACAGTGGATAGACGCTTATAGCTTCGGGGCTTCTGGGATGGTCGTGGAGTTCAAGTTCTGTTACTCTGAGGGCTGAGGCCTGGGCAGAGGGTCTAACACTGAGTATATTTGAATCTGCCTCTTCCTCATACATTCTAAGCTATTTATTTTGTTGGATAGTCTCTCTGAATCTTTCTTCCTGATCACCTCAGACTTGGGAATCTTTTTTTCTTTTAGTCTCAGCTACAAATATCCCAAAGTATCACTGGCTGCCTGGCTAGCTAATGAGAAAAAAAAATCACAGAACACCAATACCAGCACCAGTGATTGACAGAGATGTTTCCCTGCTTCAGTGGATATATTTTTATTTAACAAGCCATAGGAACAAAATGTAGGAATTTCAAATACTGATCCATTTCTGTTGGTTGATGGAAAGGGATATATTTAAGCAAAAGGGTTTTTGTCTCAAGAAGAACATACAAAAAGGCTACAATGTATTCATATGGCTAGGTGAGTGCCCCCGTTTTGTTTTTGTTTGTTTGTTTGTTAGTTTTAAGACAGGGTTTCTCTGTGTAGCAGCCCTGGATGTCCTGGCTGTCCCTCACTCTGTAGACCAAGCTGGCCTCAAAACTCACAAAGATCTGCCAGCCTCTGCCTCCAAGTGCTAGGAATAAAGGTGTGGGCCACCACCGTCCAGCTAGTGGCCTCCTTCTGAAAATGAGTTTTCTGTGGGATCTTAATGCAATAGGGAGGAAATGACCAGTGCTTTAGAATCCACGGTCATCTGCCTTTCCTGTCTGCTAAAGATTCATATTATGTTCATCAGAGTGTGGGCTTTCCTGTACACAGCAAACAAACCAAGGCTGGGTATGGGAGAGTGAGAGGGAGAACAACTTTCAATGACCAGTGAAGGCCCAGGACTAAGTTGAGCTACGCAATGGAGAACTGAGGCTGGGGGGTGGGGCATGGATGAGCCACACATGCTAAACTTCATGAAAAGTCTTTGGTTTGTCTGTGAGTGCAGGAGGGAGAGTGAGTGCTCAGGATGCAGCTGTCATCTGTGTGAAGGATATTGAGGATGGCAGAGATTGGAAGTGATGGATTTTTAAAAGATAACTTGGTGTGCATTAAACATGCACTCCACCCCTTGGGCTTTTCTTTTTAGAGACTGGGTATAGAATTGAATTACTTTTGATTATATGTATTTTTTTTTGGATGGACAGCTGTTTCTTTGAATGTGATTCCATATTGAGTTTGGGCCATAAGGTACCTGGCAATCATAGGGAAGAAGTAAAATACAGAATAGGTAATGGGGAATTACTCTTGAAGCTGGAATGGATTTATCTTGGAGCCCCACTCATCTACCTTTGTCTCCTGAGATGCTGGCTTTGACTCCTGGGACACTGAAGCGACATTTGAGATTACTTTCTGGATACACAACCTCTGGTGTCTTCCAACTCTGGAAGTCATGCACTTCTAGATTTGCTTCATTTTTAGTCACAGACACTCACCATGGGGAAAGGACACTCTTTCAGGTTTCACGCTGAGTTGCCACATCTTGGCAAAGGTGCTGGTGGCCTAGAGCCACTCCCTATTCTGGGCCACGGGGTGTGGTTTTTGTGAATGGAGCCCAGTGTGGTTCTGGCAAGTCTGGATAACATGACCCAGTCTCTGCCTTGCCTCAGAGTGGACGTCTAGTTATACACTACAGGCAGGCTCTGAGAGAGTCTGCTCCAATTACCCAATATTTTCCTCTTGTCTCCAGACATGACTTCTCATAAATCCCTCTGCAGTAACCAGCTGGAACCGGGTTTGAGGGTTGAAACCAGCTTGTTCAGTGGGGGTCTGGAATTCATGCAAACAAGGAATCATTTGAAATAAGTGGAGTAGCCTTGGGCTTGGCAGGCAGACATGCAGAAGACACTGTGCTTGGAGCAGACACTTGCTCCATAGAGGTGAGAAGAATGAGTCCCAGGTGTGGAGCCCCATTGGGATACACAAATCTGGCATCTGGGATATTGTGGCATCCCTTTCAACAGCTGGATGAGATTCAAGTGTTTCCATGCTTCCCAGTGGAGCAAGATGGAATGGCCTGTCACTGAACATTTCCATGGCTTGTCCGAGAAGCCTAGTTCTATCTTTTAATTCAGAAATCTTAATTAAAAAAAAAGACTCAGGATTGATTTTCTCTAAATCATAAAAGCAACACATGATATTTTGTCACATTTATAAAATTAAGAAGTGCATGAATTTAACTGCATCTAGTTTTCACCATAATCTACCGCCTATCTCCCCATGACTGTTAGACTAGAATGTGCCTTTCAGGACATTTCCCATGAGATCCTAATCTATTTTACCAGAAAGACACAAAGCATAGGTGTTACTGTTTTAGATTTGGGGGAGACAAGCAGGGTTTGAATGATTGGAGCTGGGTAAGTACTAGTGAGATACCTGAGCCAAACTTTATCCCTTGCTTTGAGCCAATGATTTTTCCAGCAAAACTCCTGTCTCCTGGGCTAGGTTTACTCATATGTATTGTTTTCAATAGCTCAGGTCTATGATGATTTATATGCCTTTACAACAGGTATCGATAGACTCGTGGGTTATGTTTGGGGCCTGCTGCAGAGACCTAAACAAAGGGCTCATCTTCCCAGCCATGTCTGCATGTAGAGTGCTTAGAGTTTCTGAAAACTCCATAGACATGGAACGACCTGAATGTAGAGTGATGGGAAAAGGCAAATCTGGTAGAAGTCCTTGACAAGGCAGCATCTCTTTTCTCCTGCAGGAATTTCTAGGACTTCTAGAGAGAATGCTCCAGTTTTTCTGCTGGATGCCAAAGGATTTAGGGCTAGAACTGGTGGTGAGGTTGAAGCTTGTCAGTTAAAGGTTCCTTTTCTGGGAACTTTGTGAGGACAGTGCGATTCTGTGTTTATGACAAGCATAGTGCCTTGAAGTGTCCATCAGAGGTGAGGGTCTTTCTTCTTCTCTTCAGGGGTCTCTCATTAGCAACCACACTTGTATCACAATTAATGATTGGCAACATACATTCAACCTATAACCAGTATGGCCTGCCTACTGTGTGCCAGGTATGCTTGTAGGAACTTGGCACATATTGCTCCCTGTAACATTTACCTAAATTGTGCTAGTATTAATAAAAACTCCAAAGTCAGAAATTCAGATTAAAAACCTGCTAAGTCCAAGGAACAGCAGAGGGATGAGTGGCTGACACTACTCTTCATGTTTTCCTTATCCAAAAGCTCCAGGAGTTCCCCCCAGCTCCTTCTTCTCTCTTCCTGTCCCTCTCCATCTGACTTCCTTAGTCTTCCAATGACTCTATGGCTAATCCCTGTCAGCCAATGTCCTCTACCCTCTGGCTTCCACAATTCCTTCCTCCCCTCTTCATAGAAAAGGTTCAATATCTTTTATTTTGTTTTTAGCCAACAGCTACCTTCTTCCTATTCCTACTAAAACAGATCTTTGAGAAGTAGGAGGGAGACAAATATTAAGCAAGGAAGAGACAAACCAACATCCAAGGGGGAGCCAGGGAGTTAGTAAAAAATGGGTGATCAATCCCTCGAATCAATTGTCTTTGGGACACAGAATTGTTTGCAAGATTCGTTATGGAGTTCTTTCCTTGTAGAAATGTGTGGGGATCCTGACTGAATTGTGGAACAGCAAGAAGAGGAAACCATGGAGTAGTCTATGAAGAGGGGGAGGAGGAATTGTGGAAGCCAGAGGGTTAAGGACATTGGGAAAGCATGGCCCCAGAATAACTAAGCAGGGCTCATGGGCAATCACCAAGCTTGCATGGGTCTGCACTAGGTCCTCTCCATATATGTTGTTGTTATTGGCTTGCTGTTTTTGTGGGACTCCTAACAGTGGGCATAGGGGTGTCTCTGACTCTTTTGCCTACTCTTGGGATTCTTTTCCTCTTACTGGGTTGCCTCACCCAGCCTTGACGTGAGGGTTTGTGACTAGAATCATTTTATCTTCCTGTGCCATGTTGGGTTGATGTTCCCGGGAGGTCTGCCCTTTCCTTGGGGGAGATGTAGGGGGGAGGAGTGGATCTGGGAGAGAGGGGATGTGTGCAGGGGGAAATGGGAGGAGTGGAGGGAGGGAAGCTGCCATCAGGATGTATTGTATGAGAGAATAATACTAATAAAACAAAAAGATATTGAATCAGTCTCACTCGATCCTGATTCCTTTTGTATGGTTTTACTTTGGAGTATAATACATACATTACAGATGTATGAGTTCTGGGGACTTGAACTCAGGTCCTTACATTTGTATGACAAACATTTTACCCACTTAGCCATCTTCCCAGTGTGTTCATTTTTTTTTTAAACAAAAGGGGTTGAGAAAAGATGTGATTGAGGAGAATTTCCAAGACAAGGAAACACAAAGACTAACTGAATGCCTGATACTATTACAGAATTTCCCTCAACTTTTGAGGGTGTCTGCTATTGTGTGTGGTGTGATTGTATCTTAACAGCACAGTCTTTGTCAATCATAAATTCATCCTGAAGTATTTACATATGAAATTATACTGATGGCATGTCATCAAAAATAGAACTTGCCATAAATCTATCATAATGAAATTTAATGATGGTTACCTTGTAGGTCAATATATTATTTGTGTGGTTTTGAATATATTGGTATATTTTTCTTAAAAATTTAAGGGATTAAATCTCCTATACTTTGACATCTGATGCATTTTGTTTTCTGTAAGTTCCTTTAAAATGTATGCATACTTTCATTGGTTTGGTTTCTCTTTATTCTAATTATTTATTAAAAATCATTTATTTAGTATCCCAAGTGTGGGCTTAAATTTAACAGAACTTACAAATCACAGAAGTGTAGACACAAAACCATACTAAGCTAGTTAGAGAAAAATTAATTTAATAGAGTCATCTTATAAGCCTGAAGACATTGGCATTTTAAATGAAATGCTTAATTAGGAACCACAAACAGTCCCCAACAATAAGCAATCAGAACTTCTTTTAAAGTCCCAAACCTTTGCAAGAGAAACTGCTGCTATATAGCATTATATAGGTCCACATGGAGAATGTCTTAAAAACATCTGAAGTCCAAGTACATCTGCCACAGGTGAGCAAACAAAGCCTCCACAAAGCTATGGGATGGATAAAACAAGCTGATTGACCAGAGGGGCACTTCTGTGAATAGCCTATTAGAAAGAATGGTAGACAGTGCTTCTCAAGTAAAGAAAGCCACATAGAGGCATAATCAGGCATCAGCCAAAACCATTCCCTTGCTTTTGGTGTGAAATACTCTTTCCTGATTCAGACAGACAGCAAATATTTAACAAGGAAAGAAAAGGTGCAGGTGCAGTATTTGAGCAAGCGGTAGGCAATGGCTCCTTGCACTATTCTGAGTCACCAGTGGGACCTTTGGATGAGTGACCTCAGGGACAGTGCTTTTGATCTTTATAAAAAGGAAGAGGCATTCTAAGAGGGGATCTATTCCTGGCTGTTGGGTCCCAGAGTTCTGACCAAACACACACACACACACACACACACACACACACACACACACACACACACTCACACAGCATAGTTGGTAGTGAGAAACTTTAGCCATTAGCCAAAGTGAAACACAAGGACACTGAAAAGGGTCCTGAAGCCAGATCTGCGAGGTATTGATTTTGGGGTTTCCTAGTTTCCAAGTGGCTTTAAACCAAGGCTATTGGAAATGTGTCCTCACACTACCAGCACAAGAACTACTCAGAACTGTGCCTAGATACAGACCTCCTAAGACAGAACATTGTGTGTGACTTTTTTGTTGTTTGATAGTTCTGGGGACCGAATCCAGAGCTGGGTGCATGCTAGGCGAACACTTTACTACTGTTGCTCATGCCCAGTAGGAATCTGAATTATCACAAAGCTCCCTATCTGCTATTTGTGCTCACTAAAGCTTGAGAACCATTGTATTAGGCCAAGACTGAACAGAGAATGCAAGAATCCATCTCAAAATATAAAAGCAGAATCAAATGCTTATTAATTTTGCTTAGGTAATGTAGAGGCTTAAATGTAAATGACCCCCATTGGCCATGAGGGAGTGGCCCCATTAAGAGGTGTAGCCTTGTTAGAATAGGAGTGCTTTTGTTGGAGAAAGTGTGTCACTGGGGCTTTGTGGTGCCAGATGCTCAAGTCAGGCCCAGTGTCTCACTTTCTTCCTTCTGCCTGACTATCTGGATGTAGAACTCTCAGATACCTCTTCAGCACCATGTCTGCCTGAGTGCTTCCATGCTTCCTGCTGAGATGATGATGAACTAAACCTTTGAACTGTAAGCCAGCCCCAATTAAATGTTTCCCTGTAAGACTTGCTGTGGTCATGATGTCTCTTCACAGCAATATAAACCTTAAGACATATGTGTGCAGGAACATATGTGTGAAATCATTTCCTAGTCACATTCACATCTACAAAAGCTAGTGTTATGGGGACGGAAGGGTTGGGAGATATTCAAGGTCAGGGTCCTGCCCTTGGCCTCTGGCTATATTTAGCTTTCTACTTTTTGTGCCATTCAATTTAAGTACACACACACACACACACACACACACACACACACTCATGGAGTCAAAGACAAAAGGCGGATTTAAACAAATTTTTGAAGCAGAACATTACCATTTAGACATACTGTGTATTAAAGACAGCCTTTTGAACCAAAATTGAGGATAAATTATAATTACCCATTTGCCTAGCATCACTCTTTTGCATAGCCACTCTGTGAGTCTAAGCCATTTGGATGAGCAGCCTGAGAGACAGTCAGTGCCTTTGATCTTATGTGCACTTATGGCGTGTAGGTCCTGGCTGTTCTGTACTATTTGAATAAACCTAACATAATAGTGTTTACATATGCGGTTTGTTGTTGTTGAATGAGTTGTGCTGCTTGTTATAGTTTATATTTTGCTGATATCACTTATCCTCATGATTATGCTAGATATCTGTCAAATGTTGGTTCTGATAATTCCAATTAGAAGTTAGCATTCAGGTTTAAAAATCATTAGTATTGTGGATAGATGTGTGTGCATGATGAGTGTAGGCCTGTTTGTCATGACATGTCTTTGGAGGTCAGAACACAAGTTTGTCATGTGGGTTTTGGGTATTGAACTCAGGTTGTCAGACTTGTGTGCCAAGTGCCTTTACCCACTGAGTTATCTTGTTACCAAGGTTTTCACTTAACATCTTTCCATTTTTTCTTTATTTCACTCTTTAAAGTCCTAGTTCCTTTTTTTTCTTTTGAGACAGGGTCTCATGACTCAGTCCTGCCTGGCCTGTATACCAGGCTGTCCTAGAATTCACAGAGACCTGCTTCACCTCTGTCTCCTGAGTTCTGGGATTAAAGACATCACCACACTTAGAATCCTAGTTCTTGTTCCTTCTGTTTTTTTTTTTTTTTTTTTTTGAGACAGATTTTCTTTGTATAGCTTTGACTGTCCTGGAACTCACTTTGTAAAATAGGCTGGACTCAAACTCATAGAGATCTGCCTGACTCTGTGTCCCAAGTGCTAGGAATAAAGATGTGTACCACCACCTGACTTAGAATCCTAGTTCTTACCAATGGTGGCAGAACTGTTCATTTGTTTATCCCATACCACATGAAAAGAATGATCATAGCATAGCAAGTCTAAGACTATCAACACTGTGATGATTAAAGCTATTTTGTGATTTTTTTTACCTTTCATTGATTCTTTATGGATTTTGCATAATACATTCTGATTCCTCTTATCTTCCCGTCTCCACACATCTGTCCTATGCCCATGCAACCTCCTTCCCAAATCAAAATCA